>NW_015172106.1:5796-31577 GCF_001447785.1 Gekko japonicus
AACAGTTTGAGATTGTGCCTTAAGCACTTCATTTTTCAGCATCACCCATCCTTCCCGTGCAGATTTCCCCCTCAGCATTTCCAGCCATGGGATCCTATCTAATATTTCTCTGAGTTTTTTGAAATCAGCTTTCTTGAAGTCCAGGATATGAGTCCTTCTATGTCCTGGTTTCACATCCTTCTCTATGACCTCCACCTTCTGAGAGATGAAGTTGTCCGCAAGACTATTCAAGAATCTGTGGGATGCCCCATGTCTAGCAAAGTTAGATTTCCAGCAAATATCTGGATAGTTGAAATCTCCCATAACCACTACATCCTGTCTCTGTGAACATTTAGCAAGCTGTTGTATAAATGCATCATCCAGTTCCTCCGGTTGGTTCAGAGGTCTGTAGTATACCCCCACAACAATATCCCCTTCTCCCCCCCACTCTATCCTTGCCCACACACTTTCAACAGGGCAACTCTCAAAATCCTGAATTTTAGTGCAAGGATGTTAATTCTTGACATATAGTGCCACCCCACCTTCTTTTTTGTTTATTCTGTTCTGTTTGAACAAGGTATATCCTTCAGTCGCTGTGCTCCATATATGAGATTCATCCCACCAAGTCTCAGTGATACCTATAAGATCATACTTACTTTCCAATATTTGAAGTTCAAGTTCCTCCTTTTATTTCCCATACTGTGTGCATTAGTATAAAGACATCTCAGATTACAGACATCCTTTCCTACCATAGGTCCCTTTGAATTTACCTGAAAATTACTGAACTCACCTATCTCCTGTTTATTTATTCTCTGGTCACTCCCCTTCTTGAACTTAGTGTTGGGGATGCCACACAACATCAGGCTTTTTCTTCCCACCCCCAATGTCTTCAGTTTAAAGCCCTCCTGATCGGGTTTGCAAGTCTTCCAGAAAAGACATTCCTCCCATTCTTTGTAAGGTGTACCTCATCCATCACCAACAGTCCATCATGTCGGAGGTACATACTACGGTCCAGGAAGTCAAATCCCTCTCGATGGCACCTTCTTTTCAAATACCTGGAAAATCTTTTCAAATACCTTGAAAAAGTGTGCATGTACATGAAAGCTCACACCATGAATAAAACCTTGTTGGTCTTAAAGGTGCCACTGGACTCTAAATTTCTTCTAATGTCTTCAAATGTTAATTCAGTTTAACACCACTTTCTGAAGACCAAAAGGGTCTTTCTTACTGTCTCTTGGAGACTGCTCTTTTACAAAGGGGTAGCCATAGTGAGATCCAAAGACCAAAGTTTTGACAGATCTGGTAAGAATAAAGAAAGATCTTTCTGTCATAAGGAGAAATAATCTTTCATATATGAAGGTCTCAAATTATAATGGGATTTGAAGGTTAAAAACAGCATCTCAATTCAAAATGGAAACAAAAAGGTTGCACGGATAAAAACTTCAGAATAGGTATCAGATATACAAAGTATTTGACCTTGCTTAATAATCAGGCAGCTACAGCAGCTTAGATCAATTGCAGTTTCTGTGTTGTCTTCAGGGGCAATACAATGTAAAGCATCTTACAGTAATCTAGTTCTGATATTATTAAACATGGATTAAAGTGGCTAGGGAAGATGAGTCCAAAGTGAACATCATTCCTATTCCAGATGTAAATGGGGGGAAAGCAGCTCTGATGACTATGTGCAGTTGTTCAACTAGGAGGAACCAGCAACACTCCTAAACAATTTTCCAAGTCTGAGAGAGGGACTCATCCCACCCAAAACAGGCATTATATTTCCATCTAGAACATCAGCCTTGCCTACAAGCACCATCTCTGTCTTATTTGAAGTTACCTTCAGCATGGCCTTCAATGTGAATCCACATATGCATTAGTTTACTTTTCTCAAGTGTGGTTCTTTTCACATAAAATCAAACTCCTGGCCACTCAAGGAACATAGAGAACACCTCTTTTGCCACAGCCCTTGGAGACCTGACCACTCTTATGTAATTTCAGCCACAGTGGGGGAGAAATTGATTCCCTTAATTTAATGCCGTTATCATTCAATCTTTCCATTATCTAGAAAAGTCACAGAGAAATGAGAATTTAAGAAGCATAGGAAAGCCTTTTCAAATGTAAGGCTTTTCTATCTTCTTATTATCAGATCTCTTTTGTTAACTGCAGGCCTCAGAATAATAATGTAACACTTAGGGAAGAAGATGCAACCCAGCAGTCCTGCACTAGAAGCTAGGATAGAAAAAATTTCTACAACGACCATGTATTTCCCCTTGGTGCTCAGATAGGTTGGCACAAAGGACAACCAAACACCACAGAACACCAACATGCTGAAAGTGATGAATTTGGCTTCATTAAAACTGCCAGGTAAATTCCTGGCTAGGAAAGCCACAGTAAAGCTGACAAGGGCCAGGAAGCCCATGTAACCCAAGACACAGTAAAACATAACCACGGAGCCCTCATTACATTCCAGGACAATTTCTTTCCTCTCTGACACCCTATCGACATCCGGGAATGGAGGAGAGGTTGCCAGCCACACACTACACATGCCTGCTTGAATAAGGGAACACACAAGAACAATAGAGTTGGTCAGTCTTTTCCTGAGCCATTTCCTCATCCCGCTCCCTGGTTTGGTAGCCATGAATGCGAGAACCACAATGATGGTTTTAGCCAACACGCAAGACACAGCCACTGAGAAGACATTGCCAAAAGCCATTTGTCTGAGAAGACACATCACTTTCTCAGGTTGACCGATGAAGATCAAAGGACAAAGGAAGCAGAGCAGGAGGGAGATGAGGAGCACATAGCTAAGGTTCCGGTTATTTGCTATGACAATGGGAGAGTTGTGGTGCTTGACAAAGATCCCTAGCACCCATACTGTGACCAAAGCAAAGGAAAAAGCAAAAACCATTGAGCTGAACCCCAAAGGTTCTGTATAAGACAAAAAGGTGACTGTCTTGGGAGTACATTGATTTTGCTTCGTGTTTGGATACTGATCTTGGTGGCACAGAGAACAGGAACCCATGTCTGGGGAAAGAAGAAGTGCACTTTTAGAACTCATTCAGGTATTCCTTTCTACCACTGGAGTTATTTTCTATTTCAATGAAGAGCTATCCTTAAAAAAAATCTACTATGCTTTCCTGCAGAATGTATTTTGACACAGCATACATATAGTCCCTGTCACAGTGTTATAAACATCTTAACAACAATGGCTCGGCCATATTATATGGATCCACAGGAAGAATTAGTACAGTGGAGAACAGTGCAGGGAAAGGAGCATCAGCTAAATATAGCATATAAGACTGTAGGCATCCAATTAAACAGGCAATCAGGGAGCAAAATATTTAACTGAAATCAGAATTTTGTTTGGATGACAGCAAAGTTAAGAGATTTGAGACTAGGCTCAGGAGTGATTGAGGCTACCAGTGCTGTGCCATTTCACCACCTCTGCAGCACCCATATGTAGGGGATTTTTATTTTATTGCCCATTAAGACATTTATGTACTGAAACAGGCTGGGTCATAAAGTTCCATAAAGTTTCTGTTTTATTTTGTGACATTACATTTTTGCTACAGCTAGTGGTGCTAACTTAATTCTTGTTCCTTCAAGTCCCCTGGCCCGAAGGTAAGACTGATCCATTTGTATCGGGCCTGGAAAGAAAATACCAGAGAATTGACTCTGATAACTTTTTTGTTCTACTTTAGCCTGTATTGGACATAGTCTTCAGCCTTTCCTGCTCAGGACCCATGGAGTATGGGACCCAAAGAACTGCAAGCACATGACAGAAAGTCACGTAACGTCTGAGTCATTTGACTAGAAGAGAAAGAACCACAGTTGTGCAGTCACTGATGTCAGGTAAAAGACCATGGACAGCAGACCAAAAAAGCCAGGGACAGGAATCCCAAGCCAAAAATGAGGAGACATAGCATAGTAATGCATGTGCTCAGGATAAGAGGCATGCTGTTATCCTCTTCTCTGCTAAGAAAACTTGCGCTACCATTCTGCTGTTCTTGGCGTGCATGCAAACAGAAGCAGAAACATGGTACTCTTTATAAGAAATCATGATCCGGTAGGAGAGACTCAGTGACACAGCATAGTGTCCCATGCCATGCACTGTTGCTCTAATGCATCACATATTCTACCTCTTTGGTTAGAAATTTTCCCTTCTGGGCATGGAACACAATCATAACAGCAAAATGGCTCCCCTTCCTTCTTCTTCTTTTGATAACCTGGATAACAGAGGTCATTACAGAGAGACAGTGGTGTCACCTGTCAATAGAAAACATATTTTCAGAATGATTCCTTGAACTGAAACAAATTGTATTGCAAAAAAAACATGAAAACTGAAGCAGTGTACAAAATAGGTGTAGATGCTTTGTATCACTGAACAATATGGCCTTCAGGACAAATCCCAGAACCCACCAGATTCTGGGGCATTTAGCATGGAAATCAAGTGACCAGAATCTGTAACGGACACTAGCATGGGACGCAAATTAGAGGGCACTGAGCAAGTGTGAGAGGAATATATAAACATACAGCAAACAAAGAAGCAAATTAACAAGCAGAGCAAAACCATCAAATACGTCAAACTGTTTTATCAGAGACATATAGATTTGTTGAATGTTCCTACTTTTTGATTTAGAAGATTTCAGAATCTGAATGGAGGACATAAGCTGGTTGCAGACCTAATTTTATTACACAGCTAGGTTAAAATTCTCATTTGCACTTTGAATGAGCATACGACTTAAATAAGTAAATCACCCTCTGCTGGATCCAGTGAGTTTTCTTCTAGCATAGCAGAGTATTGTTTTGAAGGAAAACAAACCCACCAGAAGGAGTTATCCTGAAATGGTTTCAGAAGATAGCTGTATTGGTCTGCAGGAGAAGGGCTAGATTTCAGTCTAGTGGCATGTTAAGAACCAACACAATGTTCAGGATATGTCCTTTCAAGAGTTAAAGCTCAGACAAAGAGAGCCTTGTGTCTTAAAAGCTTATACCCCCCAAATCTTGTCCATTTCTATAGGGCTACTTGGCAAATAGAAGGGGAAGTTGTGGAAGTAGTGACAGACTTCACATTCCTGGGATCCCAGATCACCGCAGACTGTGACAGCAGCCATGAAATTAAAAGACGCCTGCTCCTTGTGAGGAAAGCGATGGCGAACCTAAACAGCATGATAAAAAGTAGAGACATCACCCTGCCAACAAAAGTCCGCATGGTCAAAGCAATGGTATTCCCAGTAGCCATGTATGGCTGCGAGAGTTGGACTATAAGGAAGGCCGAGCGCCGAAGAATAGATTCTTTTGAACTATGGTGCTGGAGAAGAATCTTGAGAGTCCCTTGGACTGTTTCCTTAGTTACTTCTCTGTAGTACCTAGCAGGTTGTGCCATGCTGCTTCTTCCTAATTGAAAAAGTCTTCTAGGCTTCAACACGGCATTAGAAACTGAGAACAAAAGTGTATTATAGATTTGTGAATTCCAGACTCCAAATCTAGTGGTCTCTCTGTAGATTAGAGGGAAAGTATCTCTGTTGCTCCTGCCAACCTAGCAGTTCGAAAGCAAGAAATTGCAAGTAGATAAATAGGTACCACTTCGGTGGGAAGGTAACAGCGTTCCGTGCGCCTTGGTGTTTAGTCATGCCGGCCACATGACCACGGAAACGTCTTCGGACAGCGCTGGCTCTTCGGCTTTGAAACGGAGATGAGCACCGCAACCCTAGAGTCGGATTCGACTGGCTTTCGAGCAAGGGAACCTTTACCTTTTTTATCTCTGTTGCATCATCTATAACTATGCTGACATCGTGTATTTGAAATCCAAATCAGATTGCATACTTCCACCACTAAGGTTCAAGATTATATGTAGTTGATGATAACAACACCATTTTAAAAAGTATGTAAAGGATCTCTCTCATGGTTCGATGAGACTGTGGGCTATGCTGTGGAGGGCCACCCAGGATGGATGCGGAGAACACAAACAAAATGTGATCCATTGGAGAAGGAAATGGCAACTCCAGGATCTTTGCCAAGAAAACCCCATGGACAGTAACAAAAGGCTAAAAGATATGACACCAGAACATGAGCCCTTCAGGTCAGAAGGTGTCCAATATGCTACTGGGGAAGAGCAGAGGGCAAGTACAAGTAACCCCAGAAAGAGTGAAGCGGCTGGACCAAAGCCAAAAGGAAGCTCAGTTGTGGATGTGTCTGATGATGAAAGGAAAGTCTGATGCTGCAAAGAACAATACCGTATAGGAACCTGGAATGTGAAATCTATGAATCAAGGTAAGCTTGACATGGTAAGAAATGAGATGGCAAGACTGAACATCGACATCTTGGGAATCAGTGAACTAAAGTAGATGGGAATGGGCGAATTTAACTCAGAAGACCATTATATCTACTACTGGCCAAGAATCCCGTAGAAAAAATGGTGTGGCCTTTATAGTCAACCAGATAGTGGAAAAGGCAGTAATGGGATACAATCTCAAAAATGACAGACAAACCATTCAACATCACAGTAATCCAAGTCTATGCCCCAACCACTGATGCAGAAGAGGCTGGACTGGTTCTATGAAGACCTACAGCACCTCCTAGAACTAACACCCAAAAAGATGTCCTTATTATCATACGGGACTGGGATGCTAAAGTAGGAAGTCAAAAGGTAACTGGAATAACGGACAGGTTTGGCCTTGAAGAACAAAAGCCGGGCAAAAACTAACAGAGTTTTATCAAGAGAGCACACTGGTCATAGTGGACACCCTCTTCCAACAACAACCTAAGAGGAGACTGTACACATGGACATCACCAGATGGGCAACACCAAAATCAGATTGATTATATCATTTGCAGTCAAAGATGGAGAAGCACTATACAGTCAGTAAAAACAAAACCTGGAGCTGACTGTGGCTCAGATCATGAGCTACTCATTGCAAAAGTCAGGCTTAAACTGAAGAAAGTTGGGAAAACCACTAGGCCATTCAGGTTTGACCTAGATCACTTTCCTTATGAATATACAGTGGAGGTGAAGAATAGATTTAAGGGACTATGGATGGAGGTTCATGACATTGTACAGGAGGCAGCAATCACCACCATCCCAAAGAAAAAGCAATGCAAGAAAGCAAAGTGGCTGTCTGATGAGGCTTTACAAATAGCTGAGGAAAGAAGGAAAGTGAAAGGCAAAGGTGAAACAGAAAGATTTCCCCAACTGAATGCAACTTTCCAGAGAACAGCAAGGAGAGATAAGGAGGCTTTCCTGAATGAACAATGCAAAGTAAAAGAGAAAAACAACAGAATGGGAGAAAATTAGAGAAATCAAGGGAACTTTCTGTGCAAAGGTGGCTATGATAAAGGACAAAAGGACCTAACAGAAGCAGAAGATATTAGGAAGAGATGGCAAGAGTACACAGAAAAACTATACAAGGACCTCAATGCCCTTGACAACCATGATGGTGTGATCACTGACCTTGAGCCAGACATCCTGGAGTGCGAAGTCAAATAGGCCTTAGAAAGCATTACTAACAACAAAGCTAGTGGAGGAGATGGTATCCCAGGTGAGGTATTCAAAGTCTTAAAAGATGATGCTGTTAGTGCTGCACTCAATATGCCAACAAGTTTGGAAAAAGCAACAGTGGCCGCAGGATTAGAAATTCTTTGGGATTCCAATCCCAAAGAAGGGCAATGCTGAGGAATGTTCAAACTATCGCACAATTGCACTCATTTCACATGCTAGCAAGGTCATGCTCAAGATTCTACAAGCTAGGCTTCAGCAGTACATGGATAGAGAACTGCTGAAAGTACAAGCTGGGTTTCAAAGAGGTAGAGGAACTAGAGATCAAATTGCCAACATTCGCTGGATTATGGAGAAAGCAAGGGAGTACCAGAAGAACATCTACTTCTGCTTTATTGATTATGCTCAAGCCTTTGTGTGAGTCAGTTACTCAAAGGCTCCTAAGTAAGCTCAAAAATCATGGAATAAAAGGACAAGTCCTTTTATGGATCAAAAACTGGCTAATTAATAGAAAACAGAGAGTGAGTATAAATGGGCAGTTCTCTCAGTGGAGGGGGGTAAGCAGTGGGGTACCACAGGGATCAGTACTTGGTCCACTGCTTTTTAACTTGTTCATTAATGATTTGGAGTTGGGAGTAAGCAGTGAAGTGGCTAAATTTGCGGATGATACGAAGTTGTTCAGGGTGGTGAAAACCAGTGAGGATTGTGAGGCACTCCAAAGGGATCTGTCAAAGATGGGCAAGTGGGCGTCAACATGGCAAATGGGGTTCAATGTGGCCAAGTGCAAGGTGATGCACATTGGAGCCAAAAATCCTAAATATAAATACACATTGATGGGGTCTGAACTGGCAGAGACTGAGCAAGAGAGAGATCTTGGAGTTGTAGTAGATAACTCACTGAAAATGTCGAGACAGTGTGTGACTGCAATAAAGAAGGCCAATGCTATGCTGGGGATTATTAGGAAGGGTATTGAAAACAGATCAGCCAATATCATAATGCCCCTATATAAATCAATGGTGAGACCTCATTTGGAATACTGTGTGCAGTTCTGGTCACCACACCTTAAAAAGGATATTATAGCTTTGGAAAAAGTGCAGAAAAGGGCAACTCGAATGATAAAAGGGTTGGAACACTTTCCCTATGAGGAAAGGTTAAAGCGCTTAGGGCTCTTTAGCTTGGAGAAACGACGACTGAGGGGTGACATGATTGAGGTTTATAAGATTATGCATGGGAAAGAGCAGGTAGAGAAAGAGGTACTTTTCTCCCTTTCTCACAATACAAGAACCCGTGGGCACTCCATGAAATTGCTGAGCGGTCGGGTTAGAACGGATAAAAGGAAGTACTTCTTCACCCAAAGAGTGATTAACACTTGGAATTCACTGCCACAGGAAGTGGTGGCAGCTACAAGCATGGACGGCTTCAAAAGGGAATTAGATAAGCATATGGAGCAGAGGTCCATCAGTGGCTATTAGCCACAAGGTATAGATAGGGACTCTGGGGCAAGTGATGCTCTGTCATCTTGGTGCTTGGGGGGGGGGTCAACAGTGGGAGGGCTTCTAATGTCCTGGCCCCACTGGTGGACCTCCTGATGGCACTGGTATTTCTGGCCACTGTGTGACACAGAGTGTTTTATATGCAGAGTACATCATGCGAAATGCCTGCCTAGATGAATCATAAGCCAAAATTAAGATTGCCAGGAAAAACATCAACAGCCTCAGATATGCAGACGATACCACTCTAGTGGCAGGAAATGAAGGGGACCTAAGGAGCGTCTTGCTAAGGGTGAAAGAGGAGAGCACAAATGTTGGCTTGAAACTCAACATCAAAAACCTGAGATCATGGCATCTGGCCCCATCACTCCTCGGCAAATAGAAGGGGAAGTTGTGGAAGTAGTGACAGACTTCACGTTCCTGGGATCCCAGATCACCACAGACTGTGACTGCAGCCATGAAATTAAAAGACGCCTGCTCCTTGGGAGGAAAGTGATGGCAAACCTAGACAGCATAATAAAAAGTAGAAACATCACCCTGCCAACAAAAGTCCATATGGTCAAAGTGATGGTATTCCCAGTAGTAATGTATGGCTGTGAAAGTTGGACCATAAGGAAGGCCGAGCACCGAAGAATAGATGCTTTCAAATTATGGTGCTGGAGAAGACTCTTGAGAGTCCCTTGGTTTGCAAAGAAATCAGATCAGTCAGTCCTGAAAGAAATCAACCCTGACTGTTCCCTGGAAGATCAGATATTGAAGCTGAAGCTCAAATACCTTGGCAACCAAATGAGAAGGGGGCACTCACTGGAGAAGACCCTGATGCTGGGAAAGATTGAAGATAAAAGAAGAAGGGGACGACAAAGGATGAAATGGTTAGACAGTGTTATCGACGCAATGAACGTGAAGTTGAGCAAACTCTGGAGGACGATGGAGGACAGGAGGGCCTGGCATGATGTGGTTCATGGGGTCGCGAAGAGTCGGACTCAACTGTGTGACTGAACAACATCAACAAAGGAATATATACTTTGGAAGAATTCTATAAAAGCTTTGGATTAAAAACAAGACAAAATTAATGGCTGTAGTGATGGCCTACCTGATTAAAATGAGTAGGCCATGTAATGGCATGTTCATCAATGTCAAATTCTTTGCCTGGAAGAGCCCAAGGATCCATTGTCCCAACTTTCCTTCTCACAAAAGAAGTATTTGGGAATGTCACTATGTTCGTAATATCAAACTCCACTGAAAATTCCCCATTCTTATTTAGAAACACTGTTTCGCCAGCACTGTTGTTAAATGTCATGTTTCTCAGAAAGAGATGGAGCTATGTGGACAGAGAAAAAGAAATAACTCTATGGCAGCTGTAAACTGAGAACAACTATCTTCAATGAAATAAAATTGCTTATGAAAACAGTTATTTAAGAATTCTTTTTTTGTTGTTAGTATCTGTGGATGAACATGTTGGATAGCAGAATGCAAACTGTGAATCACACACTGCTGAATGTTTAGCTTCCGCTGGAGGTGGCTATTATTGGCATTCTACTACAACAAGGGTTGATTTCAAAGTGTTACTAAGAATCAATGGCCAAGAAATATATTCTAGCTATATGAAGATCTTGTGCTTCCATATTGTTGAATGCTCCTCACAATTAAGCTTAGGTACCTGCCATGGCTGTATATTCTGATGGTCCAGACTTCCTCTGTGTAACTTCATTTGAGATGTTTGCACGGCATGTAAAGTATTTGCAATAGCAAGGACAGCATTGTAGATGCTGTAACTATGACCAGTCATGCTCATTTCAAAGAAAGGTCCAGGAAGACTCTCAAGCCTCTCTTCTCCGGTACACGTTCCTTCGACATCCTCATCATTTGGAAATGAACAACCAAAGGCTTGCTCCCAGAATGTTTGAATGAAGCCATCTCCCTTGACATCATGAGGCCTTAAGTTCCGAAGAAATTTTTGAAATCTGGGTACCTCCTGGGAGTGAACTGTGAAGGCCAGAGCGCCATGGAAGCTTTGTATAGAAAATCCCTTATGTATGTACACTGCTGAGAGATCCATCTGAGCTGCCATAACCCACACTTTACTATACAATGCCTTGTCAGAAGATTCTCCCTGGTACAGCAGCCCTCTCAAACACATAATGGCCTGGGTTTCCCCATGGACAACAGCAGCACTGGCTTTGCTTTCCCTGATAGTTATATATGTTTCCTGCCAGCTCTTTTGTGCACTGAAGTATTCTGTAAAAGAACCAAAACTGGAAACTCTTTCTATGAAGGCAGAACATATACCTCTCTGCAAAAGTACTGGTAACAGATTCTTCAGAAAAAGGTCTCCATTGCCATCTTTCATGGTTACTAAACCTATCCATGTCCATCTGAAATGTAGCAGTAACTGGACAATCCCATTGTATTGATGGACTTCATCTGGAACCATCCGATATAAAAGAGGGGAACTGGTCTGATCATTCATCATGGGGGCAAAATCACCATAGCTAAACTAAAAGACAGAAAGAACAGATAGTTTAGAAGTGAACTGAAATTTAGCAGATATTACATGGATCCAGAAGTCTGTATCTGTATTATATCTGATAGTATATCCTTCACGGTTGTGGAGTCCCCATGTTCTACATTCACATTTTACCTGTGGCAGTTTGTAGATGTCCAACAGGGCTGCCAAATGGTAGGATGCTTCAGCACCTAATCCTCCAATGACTGCGATCAGATTGCTATGACTTTCACATTCATAGTTGGGGACAAAATGTTGAAATGCAGAGAGAAGCTCGATTGCAGTGTAATAGGTCCTTCTTGCACTGAAGTAGCTCTCCAAGATATGGAATCCCAAGGAAACATTGGGTAAGATCTTTGGATTTTCATTGATCTCCTTAACAGCAAATGCCAAGGCCAGGATATGCTGGTAATTCTTTGTCACTATGCTACAATTAAAGAAAAGAAATCAAATGATTAAGTAATGTTTTATGATGTTCTCTCCCCTCTTTAATCATTCTGAAAGACCTGCTACATAAGAGTATCATTTCTGTACATTTTAACATCTGCATTAGATCAGAACACCATGAATGCAATCTGAAAACTACAAAGAGAAGGGGATGGTGGGGAATGATACGACCATGCATGGGCTTGCAGTGATTTCTGTCTTTTTCTTACCAGGTTCTATCAAAATAGAAACTTCAACGGTAATCCTCCAAAATACTTTTCTGTAATGTTTTGGCGACTGTATTATAACATCATTCATAATACATAATATACATAATATGCTTTGGATGCAGGTTTCTCAAAACCTACAGGAACTACATGAAACAATGAAGAGTATCTAAGGAAATGTGAACTGATCAGTTTCATCAATATTCAATTTTATGATTAAATTTTAGTAAAGGTAAAGGTTGAATGAGCCAGTCGAATCCGACTCTAGGGTTGCAGTGCTCATCTCCGTTTCAAAGCCGAAGAGCCAGCGCTGTCCAAATACATTTTCGTGGTCATGTGGCCGGCATGACTAAACACCAAGGTGCACGGAACGCTGTTACCTTCCCACCGAAGTGGTACCTATTTATCTACTTGCAATTTCTTGCTTTCGAACTGCTAGGTTGGCAGGAGCTGGAACTAGAGATGGGAGATAACTCCATCATGTGGTACCCTGGGTCTCGAACTGCTGAACTACTGACCTTCCACAGCCTGCAGTTCAGCATCTTAATCACTTGAGCCACCGTTAAAGATTATCCCATGTTTATTAACCTTTTGTATTCCTCCTACCAGTATAAAATTCACCATCATAGGTAGTTCCCCTAACCTTTAAATTACTATTTCCAGTGAGAGCAGTAAAACCACCTAACAATATTATTTGTGCCTTGGGATATTTAACTTCTAGTTCATAGATATAATATTCCAGGTCCAACGAACAATTATCATAACTAAAGGATGAGGAGTAGAGAGGAATATATTCATTCACAATCAAAATAACCTGATACTTAAAAGTCAAAAGCCATTCCTAAAGATCTTAAATGGGGATGTTACACCACACCTCACTAATGTAGAAATCAGACATGCCAGCCCCCCACTATATCCTTTAGTGGTTGGGGGGTGGCATTGAGTGTGTCAGTGTGGAATCCATTTAGTGTCAATTTTGATGTTAACTAGGTCTCTTGAATAAGAATTATATCGTAATGTCTTTAAAACTGTAAGAATGTAGGGTCCTGGATTATTTTTGACCATCCAGTCACATTTCATGAGATACACTTTAAATAATGCTCACTCTGGGTCTCTGATTGTCAATTTAGCGTCTCTATTTTATCCATTTCTTTAGAATCCATTAAGAAAGATAAATTTTTATATGTGGGCGCTGAGATCAAATCAGAAAGCTCTTGGAGCCTACAGGATGAGGCCCCAATCTGCCCATCTCATGATCCTCTAAACAGCAATTAAAAGGCTCTTCTGCTGTTTATTTGATGATGAAAAACACAATCTTTATATAAGACAGTTTGATTGTTACTAACGGGCACATCTATTAACATGTTCTGCTGGTGTTTGTGCCAAATGAGAGGCCTCTGGATGAGCTACAGTAACTGCGGGAGAGAGTGGTATAGGATCCTGAGTCTGGTGATTTATTTCCAGTAATCTAGTCCTCATTTGCTCAAGCCTATCAGAAATAGGGTTTTTTTTCTCTGCTGAAGGGGGAGCCCTGAAGGAATTGAATAAATCTGCCTCGATAGTATATGTAGCGGTGAAGCCACCTACTCTAGACTCCAAATGGATGGAAGGTTTATCTCAACTAATGAGATCACACTTTGAAGGGTTTACTGAGCCACTGGGCCCAATCTTAAAGGTACCTTCAGTTTTGGCCCCTAAAGGCCCTGATCTAAAACAAGGGGTGTATAGGGTGTTGTTAAAAACCCTGGAAGGGAAAATACCCCACGTGATCAGAGAGTTTTCCCATCACATAATCAAAGTTGGAATAACTGGGACATCGAATGATAACAGTAATTTTCTTGCCCTAAAGGAGCTATTTAAGGTTTCAATTGAACTCAGGACAGTAGATGATCCTTTAATATTTAGTTGGGCCTTTAAAAACTGTAGTATGCCAAATTTGGAATTCAGTGAAGGGGTTCTGCCATCCAAATCCAGACAAATCTGATGGGACTGTAGTACCAATTGACTAGTATTCAGTGCACCTGAGAGCATGTAGTCGCTGCTCAGTAGATAAGCAGACAGGGGGGTGGGGTGGTATTATTGGCTTTACTGATGATGAGTTATTGCAGCTAAACTTTGTCACTACATCAATAAGATGGCCCAACTTAGTGAGGATGGAGTTCAACTGGGAAAAGATAGTGTTCACTGTCCTGGCTATCAGACATGAGAGCGCAGCAGCCACAATCAGCCCCCTCGTTCCCCATCCCATGAAAACCTGAGAATTAAATTCAACAGTATATCAAGATGGAATGAGGGAGGTTGCAAGATTTAACACTCTCCAAGTACAATGCTATCTATATAAGGTACAATGCTATCTATATAAGGTTGCAGCACATGGCAGGTTAAGGACCCTTAATCCTCCTTGACTGATCATTCTGGCTTAGCCCATGCCAGCTTTTGAGACTGGGGTGAGTTTTCTTTGCAGCTCCTAATTTTTCAAATATTTATATTCTGTATGCATTCTCACTTGTTGTATAATTATATTTTGCATGCATTCTTATTTGTATATGCTTTGAATTTGTATTCAGTCCCATTACAGCCATACTTGAATAAGAACAATTCGAAACGCGGCTTCAGGCATCCGGATTACGCGTCGGCTTTTGATGGCTCAGAAGCTTTTGATGGCTCAGAAAATTTGATGATTGGCATTCCAATTTGGACTTTGATATTGCCTCTATGCTAGAGAAGACTCTGACTGTTTCTATTATCTTTGCACTTTGGCCTATTGATTTATATCATACTTGTTGTTATGCTTATTTGATTTACATTACACTTGCTGTTATGCTTATTTGATCATTATATACTTGCTTATTTGCTTGTAAGTTGTTTTTGCCTAGTGGTGTTCTTTTTTTTGGTTCTTACATTGTACACTGGCTTCCCCTCCCTCCTTTTTTTTTGGCTACTAATAAAAAATCACAAAAGTTTGAATATAAATAACATAAATATTATTTGGTTTGTATTGTTGTGTTAGAAGTATGAAGAATACTTTGATTAAGAGTCAGAGAGGCTTGAATCTGAATGCATACCTTCTCAGAGAATAAGACAAAAAATAGCTCAGATTGCATGCTGAAACATTAGATCAAATGCATATGAATATTTGCCCAGTTGCCAAGAATGGGCTAGATTGATGGCTGTTTGGGTAGCCTGAGCTGGACCATGGGATGTGCACCTTAATTTGATGGGAGACAAATTGCCAAACAGTGAAACTTGCTCAGATGGGGCAGGAAGGGTTAAGAAGTATGCAAGCCAGGACTAAGGATCACAGGGATGAATGGAGTGAAATATCTGTTCCTTTTTAAAAGTCCAAAATGTGGTAACCTGTAAGTCTCTCAGATCTAATTAACTGAGGGGAACCTGTGAATGAGCTTTTGTAAATAAAGATATTTTACTCTTAATGAACTCAGATTGTGATCAAAGCTTTTATCCAGGGTTCCTGACCATTCAATCCACGAGGAACTCCTGACTGGGTTACAGAAAAGTGGCCCAGGGGGAGAGAGAGTGTGGAACACATACATGCAGAGAATCCCTATTTGTGACTTGAACTATGAGTAGAAAATGGAAGGGCATAGGCTGAGTAGTAGTACCTATGCCATACAAGGAGGAGGGAGGGGCACGTGGGGCAATTCAAAACCTTATTTTTTACACACATCACAAGATTCACCCTCTGCATCCCAGCAGAGACAGTGAGGAAGTAAGAAGGGGGGGGAACATGTTATTACGTATACAACCAGTACAAGCTGATGTGGTGATCAATGTTCCCTCTAAGCTATGGAGTCTTGTGAGCAAAAATTCTATTTTTTGAGCTACTGGCATTAAACCTGTGAGTGAGCGATTCGGCTACTGCATAAATTAGTTTGCTCTGAAGCTATCCTTCCTGAGCTAAGACAAAAATGTGTGAGTCAGAGGCTAAAAAACTGGGAGCTAGCTCAAACTAATTCAGCTTAGAGAGAACATTGGTGGTGATTGAGAAGTATCAAAATTAAGGTCATGATCACAATAGAAACAACAGTGAAAATTAAAGAAAAATGTGAGTGAGGTGAGAAAGAGGCCAGGTTGAGATGAAGATGAGAGGTCTGGGACATAAGCTAAACATGAGCTGTTGTGGGAAAGACAGAAAAGCAAATGGCATAGAGAGGGTGATAAATTAAGACACAGGGCTGGATCCAGGCACCTTTTCACTCACTGTTACAGCATTCTGCTCCTCACTACAGTCCGTATCCCATGTCTTTTGCCCAGATGGGTTCTTAACACAGGTTTTTTGTTTGGCCAAAGAGGGCCATCATCTTCCCATTTGAACCAGAAGAAAAGCCAGTTGGATCCCACCCATAAGAATGGAAAAGGACTTTTGAGATGTATTTTAAAAAGCCATTTTAATTTTGAAGTAAATGAAAGCCTTGGAAAAGCAAATATTCCTATACCAAATAGGTGAACAACAGCAAAGGAATTCCTTACATGGGAGATCCAGAATCTGGAATAGGATATTCATGGAAGGAATATTCATCATCCACAATTACTATCACTTGAGACGTACTGGCACCAATCATGAAGTCCCCTCTCCTGTAATACTTCTGAGGAGTATGAAGAGGGTCCCTGATGGGGCACTTAATGGCATGTGCCTGAAGCTCAGCCCAAGGTATCCACAGCAACAAGAACAAAACCTGCAACACCACCATTGTGATCCAATTTCTCCTCTGAATGCAGTTCCCAAAATTGGCATGGAAAGCCATGCCATTATAATTGTTTCAGCCACAGGAATCTGTCTGGAATAGGCTGTTCAGCACACTGACACAATGATCCAAAGACCTTGCCCTCCATCCTTCAAAACCATGTTGTGTGGAAAGAACTAGAAATGGGTATGATTGAGCCTTGTCCAGCTTTGAATTTTAAAGGGAGAGGCAAATGCAAGGGAGTTCATGATTATGGGTCATGTAAGTTATTCTGAAATGATCAGCTTCTGGTGATCCACAGGGAACTGTGGAGGGAAGGGTAATTTCAGGGTGTATCAACGAGAAGGGCATTGCATGTAATTAACCTTCCCCAAGATATTTGGACCCTCCTTGAGCCTTGTCTAGGAAACTTATTGAAGAAATAAAATACTTTGGCCACAACTGTTCTCTGAGTTTTAGTGTGCTGAACCACTCCACATGATCTCTACATGATGCACCGCCCAAAGAAACCAAAGATGCACCTATGAAAAAGGGTGACACCTTGGAAACAAGTTATTCAAAAGTAGGGAGGGGTTTTTTTGTATGAGAGGGTGGTACAGGTCTCGCCCCACTTTTTTCATGGCCAAAGCAAACTATGGGCCTTTCCACACACACCACTCACTGCCACTTACTCCAGAGAATCCCAGCAGTCAAGTCTTAAGGGTTGACTATGGATTATTGTTTCTTCTCTCTTGCACTATTCCCCCCCCCCCGGTTTATCTGTGTGTGCATTCTGCTTCTACAAGCAAAACCCACAACTTTTGCTTAATTATGTTGCACACATGACCTTTGGAGGCAGTGTCCAAAGTTTTTTTTCTTTAATTTACTGGATTGTCCTTCCACACCTGTGCAGTAGCCTCCAGCAAGCACCTCCCTCCCGCCTTCCCAGTTCGTTCGTTCGTTCGTTCGTTCGTTCGTTCATTCATTCATTCATTCATTCATTCATTCATTCATTCACACACACACACACACACACACACCAAATCGCACCTCAGAGCTGCTTGTTATTCCTGGTGAAGGTGAGAGGAAATAGGGAGAAGGAAAGGGACACTTTGCTTGGACAAAACCAGGAGATCTAACAGAGGCCATCTGCACCCAGCTGTCCAAAACCAAACACACATACACAGACTGAGGGAACTTTATTATGGGACAAGCAATTCTGAAACTGCTCCTGGGTATGTGCAAGCCAGCAAGCTGACCAGCATCTCTCTCTCCTTCCACTTTAAGTGCCTCCCCACCTGAGCAGGTATCTTCTTGGCAAAACAGCTGCACACATAATCTCCTGCTCCTTCTCCCTTGCCTTATAAGCCTAAGGCATCCAGGTGCCACTGGAGAAAGAAGGAGAAGAGGTGAGAGGGAGGCAGGAATGGAAGCCAACTTCAGAGGATCAGTCGCTAAAGTTCTTTGTGGAAAGTCACACAAGTTCAACTGCTTTTGAAACTATTTATGTTATAAAAGGTGTCTCATTATATGGCAGTTGTGGAGCTCTTCTGCACCATATCCTCCAAAACTGGCTTATTAGGTTTAATCTTTCCCCCCAAAATGCTATACTGTTATGTATTGAGGACTAAGCTTAACATGAGGAAGCAGCTATAGCAGACAAACCAGACAATATATGTAATTCTCAGCCCGACCAAATATGAGGATACTTAAATCCAAAGACTGGATTCATGAATGGACAAGACAGATCTTTCTATAAACCTAAGAAAATGACCCAGGTTTATGGAAAACTCTGAAATCTATTTTTTTTTAAATGGGCAGTTTTAAAAAAAATGATAAAGGCACGTATGACAGACTCCTGCTTCTGATTGAGCAGCCTCTTAGTAGCATATTTGAATTATAGAATTACTAGGAATAAGGCCCGTTGTGGAAATAAAAACGAGCTCTAGAAAGAGGCTGTGGGAAAGTGCCCTGGCTGTGGGCACTCAGTGTCAATTTGCAGTGGCGACCTGAGCAGGGTATAGTGACACAGAGTCCAGCATTGTCTCCAGGGTAAGTGTAGTGGGGAATCTGCCACCAGTATGATTAGATGGTGCAGAGCTAGGTAATCCAGTGATCCAACAGTGTTAAGATAGCTTCAGACTCTCATTGGAGAAGGGGGCATTGGAGAATAGGCATGAAGCCTGATAGGTCAGGACAGGAATTGTTATTGAAGTGAGTCTCATAGGTCAGGTCCCACTTTCTGTCTTTCATTTTCCTGTGCTCCACTACCAGGGCTCTCTTTGGGGTTGCTAGGGAATGGGGGGGGGGAACGTGCAGATCTGCCCTCACAGAGGAGGGCAAGTTTGTACCTGAATAGAACTTGGTCCCAAAGGTGCCACTGGACTGTGTTGGACCGAGGGGCCGGGGGGAGCGCTGTAACTTACCTGGCTGCTTCTTGCTCTGACTGAGGGCTGGAAGGAAGGAAGGAAGGAAGGAAGGAAGGAAGGAAGGAAGGAAGGAAGGAAGGAAGGAGAAAGAGAGAGAGAACGAAAGAAGGAAAGGAGAGAGAGAGAAGGAAAGAAGGAAGGGAAGAAAGAAAGAAGGAAGGAAAGAGGGATGGAAATAAGGAAGAAGGAAGGAAAGAGAATAAGAAGGAAGGAAAGAAGGAGAGAGAGAGAGAGAAGGATGGAAGGAAAGAGGGAAGGCAAAGGGATGGGGGGAGGCTCTCCGACCTCCCGATCAAGGCTGCCCACCTCAAGACCCCAGCACCGGTACCCATCAGCAGTAGCAGTTACCGGGAGCAGGGAGACCGGAGAAGGAGGCAGGGCAAATGGTGACTGGCCAGCAGACAGCCGCCTGGAGAGATCTTTTACAGGCAGGAATGGAGGCCCCGTCCTGGGCAGGCAGGGCAGAGCCTCCCAGCAGCATTCGGGTGGTGGCTGGAGATGCGCCTGAGCCAGACCACAGCCAGATCATTGGGGGTGTGATCAGAGCCAGCGGCCGGTGTGGGAGGCGGGGGGCAAAGACAGTCTGGTGCACTGGCAAAGAAGAAGCCGCACACCACCTGGCCCTCCCAGTGGCTTGAGAAGCTGTGTGCAGGGAGACGGGCCGGCGATGTGTGGTGCACCAGGGAAGGAGAGGGTGCATGCCACCCAGCCCTCCCAGCAGCTTGAGAAGGAGGGGAGATGGGCCGGGGATGTGCAGCACACTGAGGAGGGAGAGGCCGCACGCCACCCGGCTCCTGCAGTGGCACCCGGCTCTTGCACCCGGCTCTTGCAGGCGGTGCACCGGGGAAGAACATGGGCCATTTCACCCACCCCTCCCAGAGGCCTCCCAGCGGTTCTGGAGTGGCGGAGAGCATGGGAGTGCTGCCGTGGCCTGGGGCACGAGGAAGGTGGCATGGCATGGCGTCACCATGATCCGCTCTTAGGCCTGAAGGGCAAATAAGTTGCTGCGCCTCCTGGCCACCACGGCTCCCTGGCTCCCACCAACTGGCATACCAGTTGCTGGAGCATCAGCAAGCAAGGAGTCCTTCTCGGGCCTGCGGCCCGATCAAGCCTCTGCTGCCACCATGATCCCTTCTCATTTCTGCAGGCCGAGGAAGGCCACACTGCCACTACCTCCTGGCCACCACGGCACCGCCATGATGGACCTCGGCCTCAGGACCCTCCACCCACTGGAGCATTCGGCCTCACCATCAGCTACCAGGACACTAAAGCCGAGAGGCTTGGCACCACTTATTTATTTATATTTATTTATTTAGGCATTTTTACCCCGCCCTCCCCGCGAGTGGGCTCAGGGCGGCTTACAAGGGGCAACAAGCCCCTTCTGTGGGCAGGACAAAGGGAACGCAGCTAGTGGCCAGGGACTTGTTTTTGAGTGGCAGATGAACGGGTGAACTGATTTTGCCACACATCGAATCTTGCCACTCCAAATGACAAATATAAATAAGGAGAGATAACTTTATGTGTGTCACACTCTATGATAGAGAACTTATTTGGTTTTTGCCCAGGCCAGAGATTTATTGTAGCTAAGCAGGAACCCTCTTATAAATCCCTTTGGAAATGGCACTTGACACAAAATGAAGCTCAAACAGAAAAGTTGATTTTATTGGACAGACACAACTGAGTTAGGAATAGGGCAGGGGATGAAAAGTTGAGGAATACAAAGAACTTGTGTTTTTCCTCCAAACAAACTCAATTGGATATAAATGGCTGTTTCCAGAAGGAGTAATATTCAAGATCAAGGAGAAGAAGGTCAAGATTGACTCTGTTCTTAAAGCTCAAGAGTTTCTAAAGGAGCAGCTGGGAAGGCCAGAGGACGAGAAAAAAGAAGAGGACGCAGCAGCTCCGAATAGTTCCTACAAACTGCGGAAGAGAGAGAAGAAGAAGTAAAGGCTGAAGGACTCTGAATTGTGCCTTTGAGAACTTTGGTTCTAGGGGATGATGGGGGGCACTGTTATTGGGCAATTAAATGTAACTGGGGATGGTTAAAAGGGTTAAAAGATTGACGCAGTTCATAAGAAGTACAAAGATGAAAAGTCTGAATGAAATAAAAAGCTAGTTGGAGATCTCCTCTCTTGTGTTTTTAGTTAGTAGTGGGTTCTTTACTTTCTCCCTTATATGTAGCTTTCCCTTTCCCTTTTTTCTGTTCTAGTTTTTGTAGTGTTTAAAAAATCAATAATAAAAAAATCCCCTCTGGGGGCTTAAAAAAAAAGAAGTTAAGGTCCAATTGAATGATACTCTACTTGTCATGTTCAGGGCTAAGCCTGGTGCTGTTGGTCTATCCAGGGTTTCCAGGATACACAAATATAATGACAACAAGTACAGAAATACACAGGAGCAAGATCTACAAACTGGTCCAAAGTCACATATCCAAATGTCCATGTGGAGGAACAGGTTCGCTTTGCCTTGCATTCCCTGCTCTGCTCACCCATATTTGGTGTTGCCAATGTCTATATAGGGGCTACTTCCTTCCATGAAAGTACTCATTGCCACCACTTGCTTGTTTTAGAGCTCTCTGATTGGGATGAACAGGAATCCCAGTTCTTCTTCCTGGTTCTTAGGCATGGCCTTGGTGTCTCCTGCTACCCAGGGACTGGTTACCACAGTGATCAATTACAATTTTGGGGTTCCCCTGGAGAAATAGCCACATGCACACAGACTGCTTTCCTTCCAACCTGGGGACCCATCTTGCAATAGCATGTGGAAGACAGTAGGCAAATCTTGGTGGTACAGAGACTAGGGACCAGCCTCCAAAATCAAAAATATATATTAACTGTGCCCTCATTGTTAGTCATATCAAATCAAAAATATTTTATTGAAAATAAACTATTTACAAGCATACTTAAGCACACCTCTAGATAAATCAAACAGAAGAACAAAATAAATTGGTAAGAAACACAATCCTTCTGTCCCTGATATAAATATGCCCTAACTGATGGAAAAATAGAGCAGGCACAGATACTCTTAGAAAGTTGCAAGTTTGTCCTCTCCTTGTTCCATTACCTGGGGGATCCAAGCATCCTCCAGGGAGACCACATGGTCAACAAGAGATGGCTTCCATAGAGAGCAGCCTGGACTGAGGTCTTCCCTTTTTGAGGATCCAGCAACAAAAGCCCCCTCTCTTCTCCTCCAGAGCTTTAAAAAAAAAACACCTCTCTATCCACCCAGGATCTTATCCCCTCGAGTCCCAGAGTATTGCTGAGAGGAAACCCCAAAGTGTGCTTGAGAACTTCCCTTTCTTTTCCTGTCTGTCTAGCAAGTCAACCCTTCTCTGTGGCAGATGACTGGGAAGAGAGGAGGATACTTCCAACTGTATAGATACATTTACATATGTATGTTGTGATCTGACTCTTGCCTTGGGAATGTGAGTTGCTCTTCTTCTCCCATTTCAGCCCACAAAAGAAAAACACAGGCCCCGGCCACACAGGCCGGAAAATGTGGGGGGGAAGCGTGGCTGTTTGCCCCAGAGGAAAATAACGTGCGGCTGCCCGATCACACGTCCCGGTCGAGGTCCCATGGTCAGGGGGGAGATGCTGATCACACGAGTATCCTGCACCTCCACCAAGAGCAGCCGAGCTGATGAGAAAGGTAAAAGAAAGAGCCGTGGCCTCTGGGAGGGTCTCGCGCGGCCCACTTCAGGCGGGGTCCATGTTCCGCTTGCAAGGAGGGGAGGGGGAGATTAACCCACCAGATCCCCCCTCCCCACCAGCAGCCCTCCCTCCCTCCCTCCCTCCCTGGGACACGCGGCCCGCTCTCAGCCTGGCCTCTGCCACTCATCCCCATCGCAGCCTCCCGTGGCCCTCTCTCAAACTCAAAGAAGCCGCGCCGCGCGATCACACTAGTGATCGCTCTTTGTGCGCATGCGCTGTTGGGTGCTTTTGGAGACTTGGGAGGAAAAAAAACCTTTGTTTGCAATGAACATCGGTGAGCGCCGGATGCCACATAATTCCACCGGAAACGCGATCAGACGCCCGCCCTTGGCCCACGGTTTCCGGAAACTAGTACCTCGTAAGTACTAGTTTTTTAAGCCCCATCTTCGGCAGGAAGCCACGGGTTCACTGCGGAATCACTGCGCTTCCCAGATGTTGTGGTATGATCGCGCCCGGAAAATCCTATGCCTTCAGCGGGGCAAATGATCCGTGTGACCGGGGCCACAGTCACTTTTAAACTGCACATCTCTTAACTTATATGGGAGAAGGGTATTTCATCCCAGTCCAGTCCAAGTTTCAGGGTAGGAGAATCCAGGGGTCAGGGGTCCAGTTCCAAGGCTTCAGAACAGGTGCAAGATACAAGGGTCTGGGTCCCAGGCTTCGGGAGCAAGCACAAATTACCAGAGACATGGTAAAAGACAGCAGGGTCAGGGTAGAGCTCTCTTTGTTAAACAGGTCAGTGCACAGTGGGGTGGCAAGTAAGGTTGCTTCTGCACCAAATCTTACTCAGTGTGTTCCTTTTACCTGCATCTTTTGCTAATCCAGCCCCTGAGGACCTGGTGTTGCTTCTTGCAGTCACGTTCACTTTCCTACATGCAGGAATCTTTTACTGGTTCCCTATCAGACTGTCAGTCCTGGTCCTGCAAGGACTCTGCTCCAGGAACTAATGCTAAGCATTGCTGAGCAGCCAAGCAAGTGCTCCTTCATCTCTCCGGAGCCACCAAGCACTCTCTTCTTCTTCTATACTCTACTGGCTCAGGAGATGCAGGTGGGGAAGTTAGCCTCTGTCATTTCTTTTTGTACATGCCCAGGGAAATGCTGATCCACACTTTGGGGTCAGAAAACAATTTTTCTCCAGGCCAGTTTGGCTGGAGATCCTGGGGTTTTTTGTCATCTTTTGGGCATGGAACAGGGGTCACTGGGGGTGTGGGGGTGGTATTTATGAATTTCCTGCATTGTGCAGGGCGTTGGACTAGATGACCCTGGAGGTCCCTTCCAGCTCTATGATTCCATGATTCTATTATTTTAGACCAATTGTAGTTTCTGTGTTGACTTCAAGAGCAGCACTATGTAAATCATCTTACAGTACGTTATTAAACATGGATTAAAGAGGCTAGGTAAGATGAGTCCAAAAGTGAATTTCATTCCTATTCCAGATGTAAATTGGGAAAAAGCATCTTTGACAACTATGGCTGCAGTCACACACACTAAATAATCCGCTTTCAATGCACTTTCCAACTGGGTTTTGCTAGTTCACACAGTAAAAATCCAGTTGGAAAGTGCATTGAAAGTGGATTATTTAGTATGTGTGACTGCAGCCTATATACGGCTTTTCAAATAGGAGGAACCAGCAAAACTCCTAAACTCTTTTCCACATCTGAGAGAGAGAGACTCATCCCACGAAAAACAGGCATTACATTTCAATCTAGAACATCAGACTTGCCCACCAGTGCCACCTCTGTCTTATCTGAAGTTAGCTTCAGCATGGCCTTCAGTGTGAATCCGCATATGTATTGTTTACTTTTCTCAGAGTGGTTCTTTTCACATAAAACCAAACTCCTGGCCACTCAAGGAACACAGAGAGTACCTCTTTTACCACAGCCCTTGGAGACCTGACCACTCTTATGTAATTTCAGCCACAGTGGGGGAGAAATGGATTCCCTTAATTTAATGCTGTTATCATTCAATCTTTCCATTATCTAGAAAAGTCACATAGAAATGAGAATTTAAGAAGCATAGGAAAGCCTTTTCAAATGTAAGGCTTTTCTATCTTCTTATTATCAGATCTCTTTTGTTAACTGCAGGCCTCAGAATAATAATGTAACATTTAGGGAAGAAGATGCAACCCAGCAGTCCTGCACTAGAAGCTAGGATAGAAAAAATTTCTACAACGACCATGTATTTCCCCTTGGTGCTCAGATAGGTTGGCACAAAGGACAACCAAACACCACAGAACACCAACATGCTGAAAGTGATGAATTTGGCTTCATTAAAACTGCCAGGTAAATTCCTGGCTAGGAAAGCCACAGTAAAGCTGACAAGGGCCAGGAAGCCCATGTAACCCAAGACACAGTAAAACATAACCACGGAGCCCTCATTACATTCCAGGACAATTTCTTTCCTCTCTGACCCCATATCGACATCTGGGAATGGAGGAGAGGTTGCCAGCCACACACTACACATGCCTGCTTGAATAAGGGAACACACAAGAACAATAGAGTTGGTCAGTCTTTTCCTGAGCCATTTCCTCATCCCGCTTCCTGGTTTGGTAGCCATGAATGCGAGAACCACAATGATGGTTTTTGCCAACACGCAAGACACAGCCACTGAGAAGACATTGCCAAAAGCCATTTGTCTGAGAAGACACATCATTTTATCAGGTTGGCCGATGAAGATCAAAGGACAAAGGAAGCAGAGCAGGAGGGAGATGAGGAGCACGTAGCTAAGGTTCCGGTTATTTGCTATGACAATGGGAGAGTTGTGGTGCTTGACAAAGATCCCTAGCACCCATACTGTGACCAAAGCAAAGGAAAAAGCAAAAACCATTGAGCTGAACCCCAA
>NW_015172106.1:32770-50470 GCF_001447785.1 Gekko japonicus
ACCCCAACCGTCCCAAGGCTCCACCCCCAAATCTCCAGGAATTTCCCAACCTGGAGCTGGCAGCCCTAAGGTAAATTGATCTCTGTAGCTGGGAGATCCATTGTGATTCCCAGATCGCTGCCACTGCTGCTGTGGGGGGAGAGGAAGCAGGCAGGAGGCTGGGAGAGTGATGGGGCAGAAATAAAGAATGATGAGGTGGGGGCAGAAAGAGAGAGAAAGAGTGATGAAGTGGGGAGGCAGAAAAACAAAGAGAAAGATGACAGGTCAGAAAGAGAGAGGAAGTCACATGCATGGAGGAGAAAAAGAGAGTAAGAAAAGGGGGACAGAGGGGAGAAATAGTGTGAGAGAGGTAGGGGGTGAGGAGAGGAAGCAAAGGTATGACGAATGAGATAACCATCCCACAAGTTGCAGGTCTCCACTTGTTCCTTTCTAACACTGAAAGAGTTTTTTTCTATTTCAATTAACAGCAATCTTTTTTTCAAATTCTACTATGCTTGCCTTTTTGTATAGATCTGCAGAATGTCTTTTGACACAGGATAAATACATTCCATATCACAGTATTATAAACACCTTGACAATGATGGCTTGGCCATATTGTATGGCTCCACAGGAAGAATTAATAGAATGGAGAACAGTGTGAAGAAATGCTTTTTTTCTTTGGCGTTTTGACTCAAGCAAAACCTTCACCAGCGAGTTTTAAGAGTAGAGGTAGTGGCAATCCAAAATTGGGAGCCCCAAAAAACCAAAAGGCTGGTCAGGGCTTTCCTGGGCTTGGCTAAATACTGCAGATGGTTCTTCCCAGACTTTGGGGCTATAGCAGACCCCATCTCCTTGCTCAACAAGAAGTCCCTGACAGGCAAAGACCCCCACCTGTCAGGCTGCTTTTGAGCAGTTAAAGAGGGCTTTGATTTCCCTGCCATCCTCAAAGCTCCTGACTTTTAAAAAGTGGGGTTTTGTCATAACTGAAGCGGACTATGGAATTGGGGCCATTCTGATACAAGAGTGGGAGGAGGAGGAGGAGGAGGAGAAAGAAGAGGAGGGGAAAGAGGAGGAGGAGGAGTTGGATTTATACCCCACTCATTTGGAATCTTAGAGCAGCTTACACTCTCCTTCCTTTCTTCTCCCCATGACAGACTCCCTGTGGGGTAGGTGGGGCTAAGAGAGCTCTGAGAGAACTGCTCTTGAGAAATTAGCTCGGAGAGAATTGTGACTGTCCCAAGGTCATCCAGCTGGCTGCATGTGGAGAAGTGAGGAAGCAAATCTGGTTCTCCAGATTAATGTCTGCCACTCTTAATCACTACACCAAACTGGCTTTCCAAACCTCCCATAGTGTATCTGAGCAGGAAACATCCCTTGGGAGAGAAACCTGTCTTCAGTGCAGAAGGAGTGTTTGGCAGTCATGTGGGCACTAAACAAACTCAGGCCTTATTGGTGTGGGCAAGAATTTACCTTCTTAACAGACCACTAATCCCTTCAAGGGCTGTAAATAATGAAGAACTCAAGTACTAAACTTGCAGAGATGGCCATGGAAGATTAAGGAGTTCATCATAAAGATTGAACATATTGCTGGATGCAATGATGTGATTACAGATTCCCTCTCCAGGAAGAACATAGACTCTTTTAAAAGACTAATTCCTAAGTGTGATGTCATGCTGGATTCCTATGTGTGGTATCATGCTGGATGACTTGCATGTAAATTCTCTAATGTGAAATATTATCTTGTACATTTCTTATAAACTGTCCCCATGGTGACCAGGCTCTGGGCAGCAGGAAACACAGAGGCAAGGAATCAAAACTGGGAAGGGAAGCTGGGAGTCCTGACTCTCCCAACTGGCAATTCCTATGAAAGTCAGGTGGTGGTGGTGAGCTACCTGAGAGAGAAGAAAGCCACTCCAAGTGGTGGAAAAAACCTTGGAAGGCTCCTGCCCTGCCCTCGCCCTGCCTCTTGTAGCCTGACTTAGTGAGCCCCCACTGGTCCAGCCCACACCCTGCCCTACCACAGATCATGCATGGACATGGCTGCCTTCTTCTGTCCTCCCCTTTCTCCTGCCCTACAAACCATGGTGAAGGAGACCCCATGCTGGACTTTAGTCTCTTTGTCTTCAGCAGCAGGTTGCCCACTCTCACATTTTGTGCTAGATGATATATAAGATACTTTACTCTCATTTGTACTGTCACAGCAGGGTGGTTTGGTTATTGGGACAGGTCCATTGGGGGGGATGCTCATGCCTGCATACATACCTCCCCCATTTCGGGGGGTCATAAGGAGCCCTGGGGTGTGGAACCACTAGCTGCAGGCCCAGGGGGAGTCTGCCACTGACTTCCACCCCCAGTTTCAGGGGGACCATTCAGAGGCTGGTGCCCACCTGTATCGTGGTATCCTGCCACTCCATGGACAGGAAACCCAAGCCATGTATAAGAAGACATATCACAATAATTCATAAACCCAGAGTTAGAGGTATGATGTTATCCTCTTAATCACTAAGAAAGCTTGTGTTACTGTTCTGCTGTTCTCAGCATGCATGCGAACAGAAGCAGAAACATGGCACTCTTGCTGTCTACACAGCTGATATTTCCAAAAGAAAGCAGAAAGAGAGAGAGAGAGAGAGAGAGAGAGGAGGAGGAGGAGGAGGAGGAGGAGGAGGAGGAGGAGAGACTCAGTGACACAGCACAGTGTCCCACCCCATGCACTGTTGTAATGCATCACATATTCTACCTCTCTGGTTAGAAATTTTCCCTTCTGGGCATGAAATGCAATCATAGCAGCAAAATGGCTTCCCTTCCTTCTTCTTCTTCTGATAACCTGGATAACAGTGGTCATTACAGAGAGAAAGTGGTGTCACCTGTCAATAGAAAACTTATTTTAAGAATATTTCCTTGAACTGAAATGAAATGTATTGCATAAAGCATGATAACTGAAGCAATGTACAAAAGCAGTACAAAATCAGTGTAGACACTTTCTGTCATTGAGAAATACGGCCTTTATAACCAGGATAAATCCCAGAAACCACCAGGTTCTGGGGCACTTAGCATGGAAATCAAGTGACCAGAATCTTTAATGGACTCTAGCTTGGGAGGCAAAGCAGAGGGCACTGAGCAAATGTGAGATGAATACATAAACATACAACAGACTAAAAAGCAAATTAACAAGCAGAGCAGAGCCATCAAGCACTTCAAACTGTTTTATCAGGGACAGAGATTTGCTGTGTATTCCTAATTTTTGTTTCAGAAGCAGGGGTCATTTTCTGCAGGAGCACACAAGAACGGAGCTCTGGCAGTAAAGACCCCGGGGGGCGGGCACATGCAATAAGCCCCACCCCCTGCTCCCAATGGTCCTCAGTCAGAGCAGGAAGCAGCCAGGTAAGCTGCAAAGCCCCCCCCCTCAGCCTCCCAGTCCAAAACAGTCCAGTGGCACCTTTAAGACCAAGTTTTATTCAGGTACAAGCTCTCCCTCCTCCGTGAGGACAGATCTTCACGTCCCCCCCCCAATACCTAGCAATCCAAAACAGTTCAGTGGACCCTGAGCGGTGGGTGTTGCCTTCTGACACAATAAATTATGCTAATGTTATGCTAATGAGGTCCTGCACCTCTTCTATGAAATGACCCCTGTTCAGAAGGCTTTAAAATATGAATAGAGGATATAAGCTGGTTGCAGACCTAATTTTATTACACAGCTAGGTTAAAATTCTCCCTGGCATTTTACATGAGCATACAACTGTAATGAATAAAACACACTATGCTAGAACCACTGGGTTTTGTTTCAGCATAGCATAGTATTGTTTTGGAGGAAAACCAACCAACCAGGAGTTATCCTGAAATGGTTTCAGAATGTAGCTGTGCTGGTCGGAAGGAGAAGAGCTAGATTCCATTCTAGTAGCACCTTAGAGACCGGCAGAATCAAAGCACAGATGATGGCTAAGTTCAGACTGGCAATTTGGCTTGATATAGGCATGTTTTAGAAGCGTTTCACAAACGGATTAAAGGGGCCGTTCACACAGGCAGATCTGTCAGGCGTTCCCCAGCCGTACTCAACCCGTCTTGTAATGCTTCCCTCCCGAGTTTAAAAGATACCAGGTGAAAGTGGTAGCAAACCCTGGAAAGCGCACCCCTCCCACTTCCCAGAAGTGTGAACGCTAAATGCTAAAAGTCAGGAACAACCTGCGTTGATAATGTGAACCGGCTGTTCCCTCAGGGATGCACATAAGTTGCAGTTGATTGCTCTGGAGAGGTAGCAGTGATGTGACTGGATGTGCGCTGCTGTACCACCCAATGCAGAGCGGGCGCAATGGGATCCTGCCCCAATTGCTGATGTGCCCATGCGCCCATGCACCTAGGTGCATGTCGCCAAAGTGAAAAACAGCCACTTACAGCCGTGCCTCTGCCAGGGGTGGCCCAACAGTGTGAACGCTCCCTTGCGCCTCTTCCCCGGTATGCTCCCGCATCAGTTGGTGCAGTGTGACTGGGAAAACCCAGAACAAGTTGTTCCGGGTCTTTTTTGCCAGGACTCCCTCACGCTTCAAACTGCCAGTCTGAACTCAGCAAAAGAGAGCCTTGTGTCTTGAAATCTTGTTCATCCCTAAAGGGCTGCTTGACTCATATTTAGGTATTCTGAAATGGAAAATTTCTTTCCTTAGCAAGACCTCAGGTCTATTTCATGATTTCACTGAAAGTACAGTTTTATTAGTTACTTCTCAGTAGTATCTAGCAGGTGGTGCCATGCTGCTTCTTCCTAATTGAAAAAGTCTTCTAGGCTTCAACAAGGCATTTGAAACTGAGGACCAAAGTTTATTATAGATTCCTGAATTCCAGACCCCAAATCTAGTGGTCTCTCTGTAGATTAGAGGGAAAGTATCTCTGTTGCATCACCTATAACTATGCTGACACAGTGTATTTGAAATCCAAATCAAGATCCATACTTCCACCACTAAGGTTACAGATTATAAGTGGTTTATAATAAGAAGGACATTTTAAAATGTATGTAAAGGAATACAGACTTTGGAAGCATTCTACAAAACCTTTGAACTAAAAACAAGAATTTTTTTCTCAAAATGAATGGCTGTAGTGATGGCCTACCTGATTAAAACGAGTAGGCCATGTAATGGCTTCTTCATCAATGTCAAATTCTTTGCCTGGAAGAGCCCAAGGATCCATCTTCCCAACTTTCCTTCTCACAAAGGAGGAATTTGGGAATGTCACTATGTTCGTAATATCAAACTCCACTGAAAATTCCCCATTCTTATTTAGAAACACTGTTTCACCAGCACTGTTGTTAAATGTCATGTTTCTCAGAAAAGGATGGAGCTATGTGGACAGAGAAAAAGAAAGAAAGAAACAACTCCATAGCTGCTGTAAACTTGATGAGAGAACAACTATATTCAATTAATTAAGATTGATTACAAAAACAGTTATTTTAGAATAATACTGTTAGAATCATGTTTGTGGATGGACATGTTGGATGACAGAAGGCATATTGTGAATCACAAACTGCTGCTTTTAAACCATCCACAGGAAGGAGGGATGGCTATTGTTGGCATAAGAGAAGTTTCATTTCTTTGCAAAGTACCCATGCTAAGCTACATATTCAAATTTTACTACATCAAGAGTTGATCTCAAAGTGTTACTAAGAATAAATGGTCAAGAAATGTTTTCTAGCGACATCAAAATCTTGTGCTTCCATATTGTTTTTTTTCCTCACAATTAAGCATAGTTACCTGCCATGGCTGTATATTCTGATGATCCACTCTCCCTCTGCGTAACTTAACTTCAGATACTTGGATGGCATGTAAAGTATTTGCAATAGCAAGGACAGCATTGTAGATGCTGTAACTATGACCAGTCATGCTCATTTCAAAGAAAGGTCCAGGAAGACTCTCAAGCCTCTCTTCTCCGGTACAAGTTCCTTTGGCATCCTCATCATTTGGAAACGAACAACCAAAGGCTTGCTCCCAGAATATTTGAATGAAGCCATCTCCCTTGATATCATGAGGCCTTAAGTTCCAAAGAAATTTTTGAAATCTGGGTACCTCCTGGGAGTGAACTGTGAAGGCCAGAGCGCCATGGAAGCTTTGTATAGAAAATCCCTTATGTATGTACACTGCTGAGAGATCCATCTGAGCTGCCATAACCCACACTTTACTATACAATGCCTTGTCAGAAGATTCTCCCTGGTACAGCAGCCCTCTCAAACACATAATGGCCTGGGTTTCCCCATGGACAACAGCAGCACTGGCTTTGCTTTCCCTGATAGTTATATATGTTTCCTGCCAGCTCTTTTGTGCACTGAAGTATTCTGTAAAAGAACCAAAACTGGAAACTCTTTCTATGAAGGCAGAACATATACCTCTCTGCAAAAGTACTGGTAACAGATTCTTCAGAAAAAGGTCTCCATTGCCATCTTTCATGGTTACTAAACCTATCCATGTCCATCTGAAATGTAGCAGTAACTGGACAATCCCATTGTATTGATGGACTTCATCTGGAACCATCCGATATAAAAGAGGGGAACTGGTCTGATCATTCATCATGGGGGCAAAATCACCATAGCTAAACTAAAAGACAGAAAGAAAATATATTTTAGAAGTGAATTGAAGTTTAGCAGATATGTCTATTGTCATTACATGGATCCTGAAGTCTGTATCTGTATTATTTCTGATAGTATATCCTTCACGGTTCTGGAATCCCCATGTTCTACATTCACATTTTACCTGTGGCAGTTTGTAGATGTCCAACAGGGCTGCCAAATGGTAGGATGCTTCAGCACCTAATCCTCCAATGACTGCGATCAGATTGCTATGACTTTCACATTCATAGTTGGGGACAAAATGTTGAAATGCAGAGAGAAGCTCGATTGCAGTGTAATAGGTCCTTCTTGCACTGAAGTAGCTCTCCAAGATATGGAATCCCAAGGAAACATTGGGTAAGATCTTTGGATTTTCATTGATCTCCTTAACAGCAAATGCCAAGGCCAGGATATGCTGGTAATTCTTTGTCACCATGCTACAATTAAAGGGGGGGAAGATGTTTCACAAGGTTAGAATGTTCTTTCCCCCTTTTTATCATTCTGAGACATCTGTTACATCAGAGTATTAGCTCTATACATTTTAACAACTGCATGAGATCAGAACACCATGAACACAATGTGAAAACTACAAAGAGAAGGGAATGGTGGGGAATAATATCACTATGCATGAGCGTGCAGTGATTCCTGTCTTTTTCTTAACAAGCTCTATCACAATATAAACTTTAATACTAATCCTCCAAAATGCTTTTCTGCCATGTTTTGGTGACTGTATTATTACATCATAATACATAATATACATAATATGAGCTAATCCTTTGGAAGCAGGTTTTTCAAAACCTACAGGAAGTACATGAGACAACGAAGAGAGCCTAAGGAAATGTGAAGTGATCAGTTTTATCAATATTCAGTTTTATTATTAAATTTAATGGTATATCAATATGAAACAAGGAAGGCTGCAGGATGAAACACTCTCCAAATACAATTCTGTATAGAGTACATTTTAAGGCTTTACCTACTTAAAAAAAAATAACAAAAGTTTGAAGATAAGTAGCAGAAATACTACCATAAAGGATGGCATCTTTGGTTTGTATTGTTGTGATAGAAGAATGCAGAATTCTTTGATTAAGACTCAGGGAGGCTTTAATCTAAGAGAACACATTTCTTCTCAGAGAATAAGACCAAAATAGCTCAGATCACACGCTGAAACAATTAGGTCAGGTGCATATGAATATTTGCCCAGTTGCCAGAAAGGGGCTAGATAGATGGCTGTTTGGGTAGCTTGAGTTGGACCGTGGAATGTGCGCCTTAATTTGATGGAAGAGAAATTTTCAAACAGTGAACCCGCTCAGCTGGGACAGGAAGGGTTAAAAGGTCTGAACTCCCTGTCAGAAATATGTAAACCAGGACTAAGGATTACAGGGATGGAGTGAAGTCTGTCTTGACCAGTTTCTGTGTTCAATGTACCAGTGGGCTTCCATTCCAAGGAAGAGATTGCCAAAATAATACCAGTGACTGTATCACTTAGCCTAATACTTTAATTTTTTTTCTTGGTTCTGTAACGGCCTGTAGTGCTTTGGTATAGTTTTCTGATGCTCTTGTGCTTTAGCAAATAGTGATTGTGTTTTATTTAGAGTGTTTTACCATACGTGTACATAGTCTTGCAGCCATCTAGGTTATCCTTGCTAATTTTCCTATATAAAGGTAATCTCCTCTACTAGGTTAAGAAGAGAATAGCCATCTAGCATTTAAGTTGTCTCCTAAAAATCTCAATGAGCCCCATAGCTCTAACTGGAACTGAGACTCTTCCAGGTGGGAAATAGTGTAAAAAATATCTGCTAATTTTTAAAAGTCCAAAATGCAGGGACCTGTAAGTCTCTCAGATCTAATTAAGTGAGAGGAACTTATTGAATGAGTTTTAGTAAATAAAGGCATTTTACTTTTAATGAACTCAGATTGTGATCAAAGCTTTTATCCAGGGTTCCTGATCGCTCAGTCAGGAACCAGAAGCTCCTGGCTGGGCTACAGAAAACTGGCCAGGGTAGAAAGTATGGAACACATACATGCAGAGGACCCCTATTTGTGACTCAGACTATGAGTAAAAAATGGAATGGCATAGGCTGAGTAGTAGTACCTATGCCACAAAAGGAGGCAGGGGCAAGTGGAACAATTCAAAACTTTCTTTTTTACACACATCACAAGATTCACCCTCTTCATCCCAGCAAAAACAGTGAGGAAGTAAGAAAGGGGAAACATGTTATTACATAGACAACCCAGTTCAAGCTGATGTGGTGATTGAGAAGTATCAAAAGGAAGGTCATAGTCATAATAGAAGCAACAGTGCAAATTAAAGAAAAAAGACTGTGTGGCGAGAAAGAGGCCAGGGTGAGATGAAGATGTGGTTGGGTACATAAACTAACATGTTGTGGAAAAGACAAAAAAGCAAATGACATAGAGAATTAAGATGCAGGGTGGGATCGAGGCACGTTTTCACTCAATGTCACAACATTTTCCACCCAGGGGCAAGTGGGGCAATTCAAAACTTTCTTTTTTACACCCATCACAAGATTCACCCTCTTCATCCCAGCAAAAACAGTGAGGAAGTAAAAAGGGGAAACATGTTATTACATAGACAACCCAGTACAAGCTGATGTGGTGATTGAGAAGTATCAAAAGTAAGGTCATAGTCATAATAGAAGCAACAGTGCAAATTAAAGAAAAAAGACTGTGTGGCGAGAAAGAGGCCAGGGTGAGATGAAGATGTGGTTGGGTACATAAACTAACATGTTGTGGAAAAGACAAAAAAGCAAATGACATAGAGAATTAAGATGCAGGGTGGGATCGAGGCACGTTTTCACTCAATGTCACAACATTTTCCACCTCACTACAGTCCACATCTCATGTCTTTGGCTCAGACAGGTCCCTACGACAGACTTTTTGTTTGGCCAAAGAGGGCCATCCTCTTCAAAAGCCAGTTGGATCCAACCCATACAATGAAAAAGGACTTTTGAGATGCATTTTAAAATACCAGTTTAATTTTGAAATAAATGAAAGCCTTGGAAAAAACTGATATTCCTATACCAAAGGGGTGAACAACAGCAAAGGAATTCAAAAAAAAAAAGTAAGGTCATAGTCATAGTAGAAGCAACAGTGAAAATTAAAGAAAAAAGACTGTGTGACGAGAAAGAGGCCAGGGTAAGATGAAGATGAGTGGTTGGGTACATAAACTAACATGAGTTGTTGTGGAAAAGACAAAAAAGCAAATGGCATAGAGAATTAAGATGCAGGGAGGGATCCAGGCACCTTTTCACTCAATGTCACAACATTTTCCACCTCACTACAGTCCACATCTCATGTCTTTGCCTCAGACAGGTCCCTACCACAGGCTTTTTGTTTGGCCAAAGAGGGCCATTTTCTTCCCGTTTCAACCAGCAGAAAAGCCAGTTGGATCCAACCCATAAAATGAAAAAGGACTTTTGGGATGCATTTTAAAATACCAGTTTAATTTTAAAATAAATGAAAGCCTTGGAAAAACTGATATTCCTATCCCAAAGGGGTGAACAACAGCAAAGGAATTCCTTACATGGGAGATCCAGTATCTGGAGTAGGATATTCATGGAAGGAATATTCATCATCCAAAATCAGTATCACTTGAGACATACTGGCACCAATCATGAAGTCTCCTCTCCTGTAATACTTCTGAGGAGTATGAACAGGGTCCCTGCTGGGGCACTTAGTGGCATGTGCCTGAAGCTGAGCCCAAGGTATCCACAGCAACAAGAAGAGAATCTGCAACACCACCATTGTGATCCTGTTTCTCCTCTGGATGCAGTCCCCAAAATTGGCATGAAAAGCCATGCCATTGTAATTGTTTCAGCCACAGGAATCCGTCTGGAATGGCTGTTCAGCACACTGACACAATGATCCAAAGACCTTGAACTCCACCCTCCATAACCATCTAGAGAGGAAAGAACTAGAAATGGGTATGGTTGAGCCTTGTCTTGTTTAGTCCAGCTTTGAATTTTAAAGGGAGGGGCATGTGCAAGGGTGTTCATGATTATGGCTCATGTAAGATATTTTGAAATGATCAGCTTCTGGTGATCCACAGGGAAATCTGGAGTGAAGGGTAATTTCAGGGTATATCATTGAGAAGGGCATTGCACGTAATTAACCTTCCCCAAGATATTTGGACCTTTCTGGAACCATGTCCAGGAAACTTACTGAAGAAAGAAAATACTTTGGCCACAACTGTTCTCTGAGTTTCCTTCTTTACACAACAGCTGCACACACGCTCTCCTGCTGCTTCTCCCTTGCCTTATCAGCCTAAGGCATCCAAGTGCCACTGGAGAGAGAAGGAAAAGAGGGGAGGGAGGTGGGAATAGAAACCACCTCCAGAGTATCAGTTGCTAAGGTTCTTCGAGAAACAGGTATGGTTGAGCCTTGTCTTCTTTAGTCCAGCTTTGAATTTTAAAGGGAAGGGCAAGTTCAAGGGTGTTCATGATTATGGGTCATGTAAGTTATTCTGAAATGATCAGCTTCTGGTGCTCCACAGGGAACTGTGGAGTGAAGGGTAATTTCAGGGTGTATCATTGAGAAGGGCATTGCATGTAATTAACCTTCCCCAAGATATTTGGACCTTTCTGGAACCATGTCCAGGAAACTTACTGAAGAAAGAAAATACTTTGGCCACAACTGTTCTCTGAGTTTCCTTCTTTGAACAGCAGCTGCACACACACGCTCCTGCTGCTTCTCTCTTGCCTTATCAGCCTAAGGCATCCAGGTGCCACTGGAGAGAGAAGTAAAAGAGGGGAGGGAGGTGGGAAAAGAAACCCCCTCCAGAGTATCAGTTGCTAAGGTTCTTCGTGGAAAGTCATCAAAGTTACACTGTTTTGAAATTGTTTATTTTTCAAAAAGCTGTTTCATTATATGGCAGTTGTGGAACTTTTCTCCATCATATCATCCGGGGCTGGCTTATTAGGTTTCATCTTTGCCCCAAAAGGCTACATTGTTATGTATTGAGGACTAAGCTTAACGTGAGGAAGCAGCTAATACAGACAAACCAGACAATATGTGTAATTCTCAGCCTGGCCAAAGATGAGGATACTTAAATCCAAAGATTGGATTCATGAATGGACAAGACAGATCTTTCTACAAACCTCAAAAATGACCCAGGTTTATGGAAAACGCTGAAATCTTTTTTAAAAATGGGCGGTCAAGAAACCCCAATATGATAAAGGAGCATATGACAGACTCCTGCTTCTTCTTCTCTGTGAGGCAGATTTTCCCATCAAAACACTGTTCCCTCAGTCTGACTAAACAGCCTCTTAGTAGTGCATTTGAATTATAGATTTGTAAATTTCTGTTTGTCTCACCATATGAATAACTGGGTACAAAATATCTTCCTCTTTCTGGGAATGATATTTTTTTCTGTTTGGCTAGACTGGCAGTTTTCAACCTTCTTTCCAGTCTCTTCTGTCAAACCTAAACCCAGTTCTTGAGGCTGTGAACAAATGGAACTCAGTTAGGGCTGACAGACTTTTAAGTTCTGATTTATGAACTTTTCCTCAAATGTGTTGGTACACAGTAAAGGCAAGGAGTTGTGTCCTTTCGCATCTCAAGTGACTCATCTGTTTCCCTCAGACCAACACACACGCTCCTCCTGACTGGAACTGCCAAGCCAAAGTCAAACAAGGATTGACTCCCTCTGACCAGACTGAGAAGACTTTTTAAAACTCTCCTCAACTGGTGCTGACCAATCACAGAGAAGGGGTGCATGCGGGCAGCAGCCTGTCAGTCAAACTGTGCTCTACAGTGAGGCATTAACCCCTGAATTTGATGCACTAAGCATCTTGCTTTTGGAGGTCAGTTTGTCACAGAGCACACATAGCTTGATGAATCAAATACCCTTTGTGACCACTGTTATGCAGCCACAACAGTTTTGCCAGCATTCCAGGCATGGGCTGCAGTCACACACACTAAATAATCCACTTTCAATCCATTTTAAATGCACTTTCAAATTGGATTTTACTAGTTTACACAGTAAAAATCCAGTTCTAAAATGCATTGAAAATGGATTATTTAGTGTGCAGCCATGGTTTTGGTTAGTAAAAGGCAGAGAGAGGGGCAGAGCCATTTCTGGGGCTCTTTTGACCTTTGAAAGAGTCCCAGCAGCAACCACCAGCTGACTTGATACCTGAAAGAAAGAAATGGGGATAGACTAGTTGCTTTGGGAAAAACGAAAGGGGAAATTGTGGAAAAGAGAAAGACCGATTTTGCACATGTTACTTACTCCTGTTTACCGGTGAGGCTGTTTGCCCCGAACCATTTAAACTGATTTCTCATTAGAGTTCTTGGCACGTGGCTGTTTTCAATCTGCTCCTGGAGTTTGATTTCCTTGACAAGGTTTCCTGTGGCTCCCTGCGTCCTCCCTCCTCCCACTCCCGTCTTCACCCTCTTAATCCCTCCCCTTTCCCCTCACACTTTTTCTCTGCACAGCAACAGGAAACTTCTGGCAAATCAAGGATCGAGCTGAACCGGAGCAAAATGGAGGAAGCTGCGGGTCAAAAGGTGGCTGCAGGACAAATGGTGTGAAATTGACCAGAAGAAGCGGAGGGAAAGGAGCAAGCCCAGGACAAAGGCTAGTGTGAAATCAGTCAAAAATTAAAAACTCCCAGCAAGTTCTTGTGGGTCCCACACTTGTGAATATCTAATGCAATCCATCTGGATCTATGAGTGCACATTTGTTCTCTCTCTCTCTCCCTCTCTCTCTCCCTCTCTCCCCCTCTCTCTCCAGAGCCAGTTTGGTGTAGTGGTTAAGTGTGCGGATTCTAACCTGGGAGAACCAGGTTTGATTCCCCACTCCTCCACTTGCACCTGGCTGGATGACCTTGGGCAAGCCGTAGTTCTGATAAGAGCTGTTCTTGAAAAAGAGCAGTTTCTGCCAGAGTTCTCTCAGCTCCACCTGCCTCACAGGGTCCCTGTTGTGGGGAGGGGAAGGGAAAGGAGTTTGTAAGCCGCTCTGAGACACCTTTGGGTAGTGAAGGGCGGGGTATAAATCCAATCTCTTCTCTTCTCTCCTAAAGGGAGTTAAGAGAAATCTCTTGAGCAGACACATTTGTAATTTCTCTCTCTTGGCAGACATACCCTACAATCTGTTTCGAAAGCTTCCAAGACCCATCCTTAGGGGGAAAAGTTATGGTTGGATTGTCATGTTCAGGATTAAGCCTGTTGCTGTTTCTCTACTCAGGGTTTCCAGGATATACAAATACAATGACAACAAGTACAGAAATGCACAGGAGCAAGGTCTACAAATGGGCCCAAAGTCAGATATATAAATGTCCAAGTGGCAGAATAGGTCTGCTTTGCCTTGCATAGCCTGCTCTGGTTTTGCCCACTTCTGAAGGCAGTTACCTCTTCCTTCCATGAGAGTAACTTCCTGCCACCTCTTGAATAGGGCGAGCCACCCAGCCGGCCAGCCATTGCAGGACAACCCTGTAGCCCCATTCCCCAAGCCACAAGGTTCAAAGAGAGGACCTAAACAGGGCCGTCCCAAAGGCAGTCTGTTTTCCTCGCCCCATGCTGCGAGGCACAAAGACTGTACTCACAGGCCCGCTTGCGGGGTAGGGCGGGGTAGAAATACCTTAATAAATAAATAAATAAAAATAAATTAAACCCCAAAGGATGGGTGTCCTGGTGCTCACAGGACCGCAATCTGTATACTGCATAGCAACCTGCCTAAAAGAAAGTGACCGACCTAACTAACACAGCTCACCCTTATAAACACCTGCATCACTGCTGCAGTGCAGGGTATGCGAAAACACCCCCTCCAAGTGCCAATCAGGAAGGGGTGAAAAATTCCTACCCGGCCCCCAAAAAACGGGCGACTAGCAAATGTCTGCACTACTAACAGGGTGGGAGGGTGGGCCAACGAATCGCGTGGGACTGCTGAGGAGGAGAGGCGGGGCTTTTAAGCCTTCACTGCCCCTCCCCCTCCCAAGGCCCATATGTGGCGCTTTTTGGCACCTAACCATTCTCTGCCTCTTCCAGCTGGGAGGCAAAGATGCTTCCCTAACCCAACGGTCGGAACGGCCATGGGCTGTTTGAACTATATTATTAGAGATGGCTGAATTATTCACAGTAACTAGGTATTAATCTGTAGCAGTCAAGAGCAGGGCTCCATGACCAGTGAAATATCAATTTTAATCAGTGAATCTGATTTTCAAAAAAGTTTAACCACAAGCATTTTGAAACAAAACCTGTCCTGTATCCAAATGTTAAGAAGTGTGTGTTCAATCAGATACAAAGAGTCTCCAGAAACCACCTTCCACCCAGGGAAGTTTTCCATACTCATCTTTATGATGTCCCTCTGACTTTTTCATTTTCTTCCATATACATTTGAATACATATATTTTTGGGAAAATATAAATTACAACCATTTACAAAAGCAAGGTGGGACAGAAGCTGTAGTAGGGAGGAGAATATGATAAGATTGATTAGAAAAGTTAGATGGCTCGCTAGCCACCATAATAGTCCCTTAATAAAAGACTGTTTCCACTCTTCGTGGGTTGTATATACACTGGTAAGAAGAAAAGATGCTGGCCCTAAAAAAGTACTGCTGAAATCTCAGCTAGCCCTTTTAACTTAGCATTACAATGCATATTAAACAAAAATATGGCCACATAAAGCTAGAATTTTAGGGCATGAGGATACAAGCTTGAAGGCAGTTCTGAAAAACACTATGGCAGTTTTCACATGCACAAGATAATGCAGGGGGGAAGCGAGGCTATTTGCTCCACAGGAATTTGACCAGCATTTGCACAATCACACAGCCCCTGAGAGCTGCGGGGCAGCCCACAATTGCGTGATCAGACACAACTGCAAGTAAGTCAAGGGGTTTTTTTGCCGCGTATTTCCAGTGCACTTCAACGAGGAATCGATTATTCACATCTCTGCACCGAGTGCTCTCTATGCAGTGTGTAATTTTGTGCATACTGAAACGAGGGGGGGGACCAATGCCATGGAGTCAGGATGGCCTGATCAGACCATCCCGATTCCATGGAAGTGCACTGGCACGATCACACTGGAGAAAGTCCATTCCTGGCCCGTAGCAAACCCATTTGCTACTGGGTTTCCCCCGGTGCCTATTTATTCTACTTCTGCAGCGGAGCAAAACGGGTTGCCGATGGGAGCAGGATGCTTGGCAGATGTTGGTGTCTGATCACGCCCTTAAAATCCACCCATCATTCATGCCTATGGCGTGGCTAATTCTGTGTGTGATCGCACCCTATGTTGTTCAGAGCATCAGGATTAAGTAGAGCCCCAATGTCTCTTTGCTCAAAATAACAGCCTTTGAAGGCTATTTTTCACTCAGACAAAAAGCGAGTCAGTTACTAAAGTCTTCTAAGTAACTAAGAACATAAGAGAAGTCATATTGGATCAGACCAATGGCCCATCCATTCCAACACTCTGTGTCACACAGTAGCCAAAGACCAGGTGCCATCAGGAGGTTCACCAGTGGGGCCAGAACTCTAAAAGCTCTCTCACTGCTGCTCCTCAAGCACCAATAATGCAGAGCCTCACTGCCACAGAGATAGAGTTCCATCTACACCTTGTGACTAATAGCTACTGATGGACCTCTGCTCCATTCTCAAAGCTGTCTATGCTTGTAGCTGCCACTGATTCCTGTGGCAGTGAATTCCAAGTGTTAATTACTCTTTGGGTGAAGAAGTATTTCCTTTTATCTGTTCTAAGTTTTATCTGTTCTCATTAATTTCATTGACTGCCCATGAATTCTTGTATTCTGAGGAAGAGAGAAAGGGACTTCTTTCTTTACCTTCTCTATACCATCCATAATTTGGTAAACCTCTGTCATGTCACCCCTCAATCATCATTTGTCCAAGCTAAAGAGCCCTAACCTCATTAACCTTTCTTCGTAGTAAGGTGTTCAATCCCTGCAATGATTTTAGTTGCCTTTTTTTGCACCATTTCAAATGCTATAAAATCTTTTTTGAGGTGCAGTGACCAGAACTGTACACAGTATTCCAAATGAGGCTTCAGCATAGATTTATACAGGGCAGGGGTCATTTCATAGAAAAAGAGCTAGGGGAACTCATTAGCATAACTCATTAGTATATGCCACACACCCTGACATCATAAGACCCGGCAGTGGACCTGCAAAGCCGGCGGGAGTGCAAGGAAGCCCCGCCAAGGCCCTCCTTGGCTTCAGGCAGGCAGAGGTGGGGAGAGGAGGGGAGGAAGCAACTTACCCTCCCTCTTCTCGTGCCTCCTCCTGGCTGAATGAGGGCCGGAAGGGGGGGCCAGAAGCAGGGGGTGTGGCTTCATCGTGTGCCCCGCCCTCACCTCACCCGGGGGAACTGCGATCCCTCGTGATCCCCCCCAAAATGACCCCTGATACAGGGGCATTATTATACTGGCTGATCTGTTTTCAGTTCCCTTCCTAATGATCCCCAGCATAGCATTTGCCTTTTTTATTGTAGTTGTACACTGAGTCAACATGTTCAATGAGTTGTCTACCATGACTCCAAGATCTCTCCCCTGGTTAGTTACTGCCAGTTCATAGTTAGGATTTTTGGCTCCAATGTGCACTTTGCCTTTGCCCATCTTTAACCTCATTTGCCATGCTGACACCCACTCACCCAGCTTCAACACATCCTTCTGGAGCACCTCAGAGTTGTCTGTGGTTCTCACCACCCTGAACAACTTAGTGACATCTGAAAACTTAGCCACTTCACTGCTTACTCCCAACTCCAAATCATTAATGAACAAATTTAAGAGCACCAGACCTAGTACTGAGTCCTACAGTACCCCACTGCTTACCACCTTCCACTGTGAAAACTGTCCATTTATACTTACTCTCCATTTCCTGATAATTGATCAGTTTTTACTCCACAAGATGACTTGTCCTCTTATCCCATGAATGCTGAGTTTACTTAGGAGCCTTTGATGAGGAACTTTATCAAAAGATTTCTGGGAGCCTAGATAACAACTACTTCACCCTTGTCCACATGTTTGTTCACCCCCTTAAAGAAATCGAAAAGGTTAGAGCATCAGAATCCATGCTGATTCTTTGTCAATAGCTTTTGTTCATTAATGTGCCTACTAATTCTATCTTTAATAAATGACTAGGAATAAGGTCCGTTGTGGAAATAAATACAACGGGATCT
>NW_015172106.1:51564-51677 GCF_001447785.1 Gekko japonicus
CCTAAAATATCCTGGAATCTTCTAACCTGGAGTTGGCAACCCTATGTCCTTTCCAGGCAACCATCAGCCTACCGTTATCTGCCTGTCTGTCTTCAGGTTTACATCCCCCCCCC
>NW_015172106.1:52176-54652 GCF_001447785.1 Gekko japonicus
TTTAAAACATGAACCTGGGACCTGCACACCATCTGTGGCAGTAATGGGGTGACTGCTGGCACCTTTTCCTATCATTTTTTGCCTTGTGGTATTCTGCTTGTGGTGTGATCTGTCTTTTTTGTGGTGTGGCATGATTGTGTTATTGGGTTTGTTTCTTTTGAAGGGGAAGTGATGTTTTGTGAGTGAGGACATATTTTACCTCAAAATACACCAGGTCCCATATTCAACTGACAATTCCAACTGTCTTGTGGGGGGAGGGGAGTTTTAGGTGTGGAATGGAGTGAAGTCCAATCAGCTTTCATATGCAAATGACCTTAAAACGCTGGCCCAATCAGAGAAGAGTGGGCTGAAGCGGCCCAGCCGTAGAAGCCCTGTCCCTGCACTCAGTCTGCAGATGGTCCTCACCTGTCAGGGAGAGATTCCACCAACTTTCACAGTATTGAGATTAGACTGACCAGCCTGTAATTTCCTTGGACCTCCCCTGGGACCTTTTTTTAAAGATAAGGGTTACATTAGCTACCTTCTAGTCCTCAGGAATGGAGGCAGATTTTAGTGAAAGATTGCATATACTTGTCAGGAGATACACAAGTTCACATCTGAGTTCTTTCAGAATGCTCGGACATATGCCATCTGGACCTGGTGTTTTGTCAGTTTTATCATTTGTTCCTCAGTCATAGGCAATGTTCCCTCTAAGCTGTTGAGTCTTGTGAGCAAAAATTCTTCTTTGTGAGCTGCTGGCATTAAAGTTGTGAGCAGGTGATTTGGCTACTGCATAAATTAGTTTGCCTGAGTTCTTTCAGAATGCTCGGACATATGCCATCTGGACCTGGTGTTTTGTCAGTTTTATCATTTGTTCCTCAGTCATAGGCAATGTTCCCTCTAAGCTGTTGAGTCTTGTGAGCAAAAATTCTTCTTTGTGAGCTGCTGGCATTAAAGTTGTGAGCAGGTGATTTGGCTACTGCATAAATTAGTTTGCTCTGGAGCCATCCTTTCTGAGCTAAGACACAAATCTGTGAGCCAGAGGCTAAAAAACTGTGAGCTAGCTCACACTAACTCAGCTTAGAGGGAACACTGGTCATAGGACCTCCTGTCCTCTCACCTCAATCCAACTCATGTCTTTTGACACGCCTCCTGAAATTGGCGGTTCTGGAGTGGGCAAGTATCTCAAGTCTTCCACAGTGGAGATAGGACAAAAAAAGGCATTCAGCTTCTCTATCATTTATGTATCCTTTTTTAGAAATCATTTAAACCCTTGGTCATACACTTTCTCCCTGGCTGGTTTTCTGCTTCTAATGTATCTAAATAATTTTTTATTGTTAGTCTTAATGTTTTCTTGTCATATGACTAAAGTAGTAGTCACTGGATAAGAAGGCAGGTCTTCTCATGTCTTCAAAACTGGTTAAATGACAATAAGAAGAGAATACAACCGAGACAAGCAAGTAGTGTGGTTCCACAGGGATTGACATTGAGAATACTGCTATTTAATTTGCTCATAAGTGATCTAGAATTTGATAAAAAATCGCAAAGTGGTCAAATGTGACAATAAATTGCTTGGGATGTTGAATACCAAAACAGATTGTGAAGAGTTCCAGGAGGATCTTTCTAACTGGCAAATTTCAGTGTTGCTAAGAGAAAGGTGATATACCCTGGAACAACAACAACAAAAAAAAAATGCTAATAGGCCTGAACTGGCAGTGCCTAAGGGGTTGTAGTGAATAGTTAAATGAAAACGTTAGTGGCCAGCAGTAGTGAAAAAGGTGAACCCTTTGTTTAGGATTACTAGGAAAGAGATTAGACAAATAAAACAGTCAGTATTATAATGCCCTTGTGTCACTTTATGGTGTGGCCATATTTGGCCTACTGTGTCCTCAGGGGAATCAGATAAAGGTACACAAAATGACCAAAGGGGTTGGAACATTTTCCTTTTAAAGAAAAGCTAAAGAATCTGGATTGTTGAGAAAGAGACTGATATTTGCTGTTTATGGAGTTATATCTGCTGACACACCACATGAACTGTGCATACACATACACCCTAGGCTTAGGGAACGCTACTTGAATCACCTGTTGTGAGAGGTTTCAAATAGAAGGTACCTGCCTGCATTTTCATGTTAATGAAGCTTGCAAACACATACAGCTCCTAGCCTTAGGGAAAATCTGCACATCAAGGAAGGTCCTGACACCAAGACTTCACAGCTGACCAGATGGCTTGTCCCTGAGTTAGAGTCTAGAGTTTCAAATACTGGCCAAACTCCTAAAGTAGATGCCCTTACTACACGCACCAATGGTTGTAGTCATGGGACGGACTTACAGGTAGGTGGGTTTCCAGCTTGGCAAGGTTGCCACCCACCTGAAGACTCACCTATAAAAGGTGAAGATCATGTGTTGGGTCTTTGCTAGCCGCAAACCCTTCATCATCCTCTGTCTGCTTTTATCCCCTAAAGTCCAGCTTGGTATCCAACAACCCTTGGTCTATTCT
>NW_015172106.1:56227-82225 GCF_001447785.1 Gekko japonicus
AGAATAAGTTCCATGAACATCCTCATCAGGTATTATTTGGTGACATCAGGTAAGAAGTGTTCTACTTCTTGTAATAATGCTTAGGTAGCCTATATGTTTAGGCTAGCTTGATCTCAAGATCTGACAATCTTTTCAGAACTTGGAGGCTAAGTAGGGCTGGACTGGTTAGTACTTAGATGGGAGACTGTCAAGGAAGTCCAGTGTTGCTACACGGAGGCAGGCAAAGACAAATTGTCACTGCCCTCTCTTACAGTCCACAGTAAACAATGGCCAAAAAACCAGCAAATAACAACTGTGTACTGCACAAACCCACACCAAAGTTAACAAAAAGAGACTTCAACACAAAGGTAATTCAACACATGTAATCCATCATAGGAAAATACAAAAGTCCACAATATCCCAAAGGGAAAGAACAAAGTCCAGAATAGAAATTTCTCAAAGGGAAACAGTGAAGTCTGGAATAGTTATCAACACTTTTCCTAGGTATTGTTCAGTGTTTCAGACTTCTGGTCCTTCCTCAGGAACAAAAAGCCACTACAGGAAGTCTCATTGCAATTTCTTAACAGGCAATCTTTATTCAGTTTCTATATGGACCAGGTCTCCTAAGCTTTAGAAAGCACCTACTAAGGTTGCTACTGCTATTGCCATATTCCATAAAGAAGATATGATCAATAGATCCACAAAATTGAGCTGCAGACAGATGTGGGGGTCTCTACAAAGCTGAAAGAAACCCCAGGCATACAGAAGAATCTGAAATCTAATCCAGGGGATTAAAACTTCCCAAAATATTAGAAACATAATTTATAGTTTTAAGAAAAGAATTCCCACTGAGCTCTCAGTGGCCACATTGGAGTTTGCGAGATGGCCACAACAATATTGCTGAGCTTTCCACATGTTGGTTTCTGTAATGTAATGGTGAACTTATAGACCCAAAGAACCCTGAAAAATGTTCCATTCCCCTCTCCTAGTGTTTTCTGACAGAGGAGGACTTGCTAGGGATAGTTTCAGTTAAATGAAACTAAGTCCTCGGGGCCAGATGAACTGCATCCAAGGGTACTAAATGAACTTGTGGATGTAATTTCTGAGCCTCTGTCCATTATTTTTGAGAATTCTTGGAGAAAAGGTGAGGTGCCAGAAGATTGGAGGTGGGCAAAGGTTGTCCCCATCTTCAAGAAGGGGAAAAAGGAGGATCCGGTAACTACCAACCCGTCAATACCTGGGAATGTGTTAGAACAAATAATCAAACAGATAGTTCTTGAGCATTTTGAAAGGATGGCTGTGATTACTAAGAGCCAGCATGGGTTTCTCAGGAACAAGTCATGTCAGACTAACTTTATCTCTCTCTTTTTTTTTGAGAAAGTTACTGCCTTGCAGGATCAGGGGAATGCTGTAGACGTAGCTTATCTTGATTTCAGTAAGGCTTTTGATAAGGTTCCACATAATATTCTTGTTGGCAAATTGGTAAAATGTGGTTTGGATCTTATGACTGTTAGGTGGATCTGTAACTGGTTGACAGATCACACCCAAAGAGTGCTTGTGAATGGTTACTCATCCTCTTGGAGAGGGGTGACAAGTGGAGGGCCTCAAGGAGCTGTCCTGGGAACTGTTTTGTTCAACATCATTATAAATGATTTGGATGAAGAAATAGAGGGAATGTTTATTAAATTTGCAGATGATACTAAATTGGGAGGTCTAACAAATACAGTAGAAGACAGAGTCAGGATACAGGATGATCTTGACAGGCTGGAAAACTGGGCTAAAACAAATAAAATGAATTTCAGTGGGGATAAATGTAAAGTTCTGCATTTAGACAGGAAAAATCAAAGGCATAATTATAGGATGGGGGAGGCTTGTCTTGGCAGTAGTATTGAGAAAGGATCTACGGGTCTTAGAACATGATTCAGCAGTGTGATGTGGTAGCTAAAAGGTAGCTAAAAAGGGAAATGTCATTTTGGGCTGTATCAACAGAAGTACAGTGTCCAGATCCTGTGAAGTTATGGTATCACTTTGCTCTGGTTAGACCTCACCTAGAGTATTGTGTTCAGTTTGGGGCACCACGATTTAAGAAGGATATAGACAAGCTGGAATGTGTCCGGAGGAGGGACACAAAGATGGTGAGGGGTCTGGAGACCAAGTCCTATGAGGAAAGGTTGAAGGAGCTGGGTATGTTTAGCCTGGAGAGGAGACAACTGATAGGTGATATGATAACCATCTTCAAGTAGTTGAAGGGCTGGCATATAGAGGATGGTACAGAGTTGTTTTCTGTTGCCCCAGAAAGGTGGACCAGAACCAACAGGTTAAAATTAAATCAGAAGAGCTTTTTGGCTAAACGTTAGGAAGAACTCAGCATGGTCACCTTGCAAGCTGGGCCCACTCCACCAGCTGGACCTGGCTCAGTGGTCACAATGCAACTGAGAATGTCTCACTAGAGGCAGCCATATACAATTGGACCCAGCCTTCCAGTGGCACCCACTACACAACTGGGCATGGCACCAGTGGCATGGCACCAGTGGCCTCCACACAACTCGACTTGGTTGTGCACTGGCAGCCAACATACAACTCAGCCCATCAAAGGTGGTCACCACACAACTAGGTGGGTGGGTGGGAAGGAGAGGAGGAGCAAGAGAAGGGGGGAGGCTATGAGGGTCACCAGAGAAGGAAAAGTGGAAATACTAAGGAAAAGGATATTAGAGGAAATGAGTTGGCCGCAGCAATTCCTTGCAAGTCTCTCACTTATAATCTTCTAAAATGGTTTATAGTAGAAAGCAGCCCAATGGCAATTATTTTATTACAAAATTTCAATCTGATGCAGCATACAAAAATTATTATAGCATACTGGCTAAGAACTACCAGCATGTTTTGGCCTTGGTGTTTGCTGTGAAGGAGATCAATGAAAACCATCTGATCTTACCTAATGTCACCTTGGGATTCCACATCTGTGAAAACTACTACAGTGCAATGACAACCTATCATGCCACAATGGAACTTCTCTCAACACAGAAGAAATTTTCACCTAACTACAAGTGCAATTTTCAGAATAATCTCATATCAGTCATTGGGGCTCTTTATTCGGAACCTTCCTTCCTCATATCACATATGCTGAGCATCTACAAAGTTCCACAGGTAAGTTGCATGGGAATTTACTGCTATTCACACTTCTTTTCTTTATTCAGGTTGGACTTTATGCTATATAAATAGAGAAGGGAACATTTTAGATTACATCATGGACTTGTGATCAAATTATCCTGATTAGTTTGTTAAATATCTCTGTGCATATCCCCTAGCTCTAATCAAGCTGGATAGGTTTTGCTTTGTACTTCTGCATCCAGATTCCACATAGCCCTTCTTTGTAACATGACTCCTGCCTTCTGATCTGGATATAAAGGCTGATGGATCTTCATTTTCATTTCTGTTTGACAAACTAGGCTTTGACTCACAAAAGGATATACTCTGAACAATGTTGTTGATTTTTAAGGTGTCACTGGTCTATGAAACATTGTTTAACAATGCTGAGGATTTGTTTTGTTGCAGTGTACAGTATTCAAAGTGTACATGTCAAATACCCTTAAGCATATTTCCTATAACTGTTCTCCTCTCAATCTATTGAACTTCCAGCAAATTAAACATTTTAATCCTTCTATTAAATATATATTCCCTAAAGACACCTATTTAGCTTATTAAGGAGATATCTTGCAAGAGTCACTTAACTGTACATGTTCACATTTCATTCTTTGTCTCTGCCTCCCATCCCAATCCATCTTTCACCTTCTTTATTTTTCAATAGTTCACTTATGGCTCTGTTTCAGTGATGAACAATAAAAAGAAAACCCATTCCTTCTACCAGATGGTCCCAAATGAAGGCTATGAGTATACGGGGATTCTCGAGCTCCTTTTGCATTTCAGGTGGACTTGGGTTGGGGCCGTTGCTAAAGATGACGAGAATGGGGATAGGTTTGTGCAGACTATGTTTGAAACATTTTCTTTGAATGGCATCTGTTTGGCTTTCTCAGAAAGAATCAGGACAGTGTATGTTAATGAGCTTTCTGAAGTGCTTGATAGATTGGTGAGAACGTACAGAGTGTGCATGAACAGCAATGCCAATGTAGTCATTGTCTATGATGAAAATATTATAATGTTCAGATGGTTGCTCCATCTACTAGAACTGGAAGTGGTGTCACTGGAGCTGAAAGGTAAAGTATGGATTATGACAGTCCAGATGGAGTTGACAGGACTACCTTTTCAAATGAATTGGGATATCCAAGTCATCCATGGAGCTCTGGCCTTCACTATTCACTCAGATGAGCTACCTGGATTCCAGCGTTTTCTTTGTATGAGAAACCATGCCTTGATTGAAGAAGATGGTTTTATTAGGTATTTCTGGCAACAAGCATTTGACTGCATATTTCCAGAGTTTACTGTTGGTGAGAACACTGAGAAAAACTGCTCTGGGGATGAGACGTTAGAAAGTCTTCCTGGGTCTTTTTTTGAAATGAGTCTGGTTGGCCACAGCTACAACATCTATAATGCTGTTTATGCTGTGGCCCATGCTTTAGATGCCATGCAATTAGGCATACTCAACCCTAAACCCGTAATGAATGGAAGGAAATGGAAACTTCAGGACAAGCAACCCTGGCAGGTAATTGCATTTCAGTTAAACATGTGACAGCATCATAACTTTACATTCAATTGTTGTTGTTCAGTCACACAGCTGAGTCTGACTCTTTGCAACCCCATGGACCACATCACGCCAGGCCCTCCTGTCTTCCGTCGTTCTCCAGTGTTGGCTTAATTTCATGTTTGTTGCCTTGATAACACTGTCTAACCATCTCATCCTTTGCCGTCCCCTTCTTCTTTGACCTTCAATCTTTCCCAGCATCAGGGTTTTCTCCAGTGAGTACTCCCTTCTCCTTTGGTGGCCAAAGCATTTCAGCTTCAGTATCTGGCCTTCCAGGGAACAGTCAGGGTTGATTTCTTTTAGGATTGACTGATTTGAACTCCTTGCAGCCGAGGGGACTCTCAAGAGTTTTTTACAGTAGCACCATAATTCAAAATTACATTCAATAATGGGTTCCAAATAATGTGAATAGATAATTATTTTGCCCCTAATTTGGTGTTAGGTCTTCCCCCTAGCAGTTCCAAGATTACTTGTGTTTGTTCACAGCAATATAAACTGGGAGTCTCTCCCTTGTGAAAACGTAGGCCCACCTGCATGGTATGGAACCTGCAGGGACTTTGGGGGGATACATACATTTTCCCTGTATCATTTTCCCCCTGTTATTTCTTCTTTCCTTCTTCTTGGCAGCCCCTCCTATTCTTACTGATGGCATGTGTCTCTGAAAGCTACAGGTGCTGTTTCTTTTGGGGGGGGGGGCTTAGTCCCCAATGCATTTGTTTTTCAGATGTCAGATTTTTCTTGTGAATTCAAGGGTCCAAACTTTGGTTTTAAACATCCATAGATTTAGATTGAGAATTAGATATATGAACAACTGAGAACCCAGAAGGACTTGCAGGATCCCATTACCCCCTCCCCCAGTATTTAATTTTCCCTTTCCTGAAAGACCACGTAGCCTCTCCCCTTTTCCTGCTTTCTTCTCTCCTTCCCACACAACAACCATTGTACATTTACCTTTTCCTCTGTCTTCAGCTTTCCCTCCCCAAAATCCTCTACCTAGGAAAACTATGGATCAGTTGTGTGGTCCCAGACACTGGGCCAGATCCACTTGCATGGTAGGAAACCCTCAAGTTCTTTTTGGGTGCACCACACTTTCTCCTGTATCCTTAGCCCACACTATTTCCTCTTTCCAAATTCTAGCAACCACTGTATACTCTCCTTTTCCCCTGCCCCATTCTCTCCTCAGCCATTCACCAACCTACATTTTATCTGTCTCCCATCTTCAGTTATATTTATCTATCTATCTATTTAATTTATACCCTAACTTTCTTCACAGTGGGGCCCAAAGCACCTTACATTATTTGGAGGAAAATCTCCTTTCCCCCAGTGTGGGCCTGATCTGTGTTTTAGATATCCACAGATCTCCTCATACTTGACAAATATCTATATCTATATACCTTTATCTATTTATGTGTGCATTTATTATAGTATTTTTAATTTTATCATGTATAGTAAAGTTGCAAAAAAGTTGTTTGAATTGTTGTGATGCTTGCAGTTTATAAAATGAAATGTTTAAAAATGCCAATATTCTTACTCAGAATATAGCAGTTTTGTATGGTTTTCATTTATTTCATGTTGTCATTTCTGCTGGTACATTTTTCAATCTAGCTCCATAACTTTCTGGAAAGAGTCTCATTTAACAACACTGCTGGAGATGAAATTTCTTTTAGCCAAAATGGGGAACTGATAGCTGGATTTGACATTATAAACTGGGTAATTTACCCCAACCAATCCTTTCAGAGAGTGAAAGTGGGAAGACTGGATCCCCAGGCTCCTTCTGACAACCTGTTAACTATGCATGTTGATAAAATCACATGGCACACTGATTTTAACCAGGTAGGTTCTGACTGTAATTATGGAAGGGTTCCACTTTTGTTAGAATACTGAGTCTCATTCCTGAAGTAGGAAGAGAATTTCATTGAATATACCCTTGAAAATAGTAACTTCTTGATTCTCAATTTCTGTATAAATGGAAAAATCTGCAGCGCTTTTGGAAACCAGGGGAGATTTATTAATATCTGAACAAGGGGACAGAAATATTCTGTACTTTAACAGAGATAAGTGGAAGAGGTATCATTGGCCAAGAATAACAAAGGTACAGAGAGCTCTGCAGAATTTTGCAAATCATCACTAAAGGTAAAGATTTGTAAAGCCTGGTAAAGATTGACAGAAGTACTCTGATACATGCCTTGCTACCATACATTGACAATGACGTGAAGAGGCTGAAAAGAGTTCAAACAAGAGTGACAAAAAATATTATAATTATTAATATATAAGTTGGGTTTCTTTAACACAGGAAAAGTTGTAAGAATTCTGAAATGAAGCATCAACAGTGATTGCAGAAACTGGACTGGATCCAGCCAATTTTTTCACTCAACTTCACTAGGGTTGCCAACTCTTCTGGACAATTGGGGACAGAAAGACACAGGGAGGGTATAAGAAACTTGACCCAAAAACTGGAGTCAAGAACCACAAGGGTAAGAAAGAAGTCTAATAAAGGGCCGCCAAGATTAAAAACCTAGTTTAAACTTGTAATGTATTTATTAGAAAGGCAGTTAAAAACAAATAAGGGCCCAATGAAAGGCTTGTTGAAAAGTTCAAGTCCCTAAATGCCATCCAATTCCTTATTATAGTTCCCATCACACATGGTTACTTTTTTAAAAATAATTTGTTTATTAATTTTCAGACAAACATTCACAAAAAGGACATGTTAATATTTAAACATTTAAACACGTCACAACCATCAGTTCGAAATTTCTGTGTTAATTACAGATTAAATTGAAATTAATTGTACATTTAATACAGTCTTATATTTCCTTTTCCTATCCTTTATTTTATATCCCATTATACAAGACCTTATAGATTTCCTTAACCCCATTATTTATAGTAAGCCGAAATTACAACTCTTGTAGTATGCAAAACTGTTACTACTGTACAGTCTTCACACTATTGAGATCATTCTATTTCCATAAGCAATTTATATTTTATTTCCTATTTAAACTGCAATCAAAACAACATTTTAGGTTTATTCTGTTTCAAAAGACCAAAGTCTCTAACAAGGTTTTGTATCTATGCCTTCCATATACCATAATATTTTATTTTTTAATCCTACATTCTACATTAACTAATACAAATCTGAATATAATACAGAGCACACCACTTTTCTTACTCTCAAGTCCATCCATATTCATACATCAGGGTTTCATATAACAAACAATCACCCATTACTAGGCAATAAACATAAAAAGAGAGCAAATTAGTGTACCATGATGTTTTATCTTTTAATCCTACATTCATTATTAATTCTTGCTTTAATTGGGCATTTAGTTAGCTCTACCCATGTATCTATACAAACATTCTTGCCTATCTTTAAACAAGGTTTATAGGCAAAAAAATCACATTAGGTCATCATAATTATCACCATTTTCTATTACTAAATAAAAATTCATTCTAAATTTCCAAAGATTTACATCCTTCTTATATTTTTATTTACACTATCTTTTAATTAATATTACACTATTGTGTGGGGGGAAAGAAAATTATTCAAAGACCTAATTATCTCAACCATTTAATCAGAAACCATTTTTACCAACCTTCAAACCAACCTACTAACCATACAAAACAACAACAACAAAAACCAGCACAACCTTTATCAACCCAAGCCTCGTTTTATAATCTCTCCCTCACCTATAATAACTAATACCAATCTCCCTTATAAATAAAAGCCAAATGGTGGTGGCACTTCTCTAAAACATTCCACATGCTCTGGAATTGGTTGGCGCCCTGGTGTGTCACTCACAGGGCGTCTCTCTCCATTCGCTGTGCTGCTGCCTGTGTGCGTGTCCTCCCGCCCACGGAGGAAGTGACCACCCTTTTGCCCTCAGTTTCCTTTGAGCCATGGCCCAGGCCAGGTGCTCCACTGGCCAGACACCCTCACTCAGACTGTAGGCCCCAGATGGGGCCATGCCACTGCTGCTGAGCCATGGCAGCCAGGAGCTGCCACCAGCCAAGAGGAGGCCAAGGCCGACATGCGCTGGCTCTGCCCAGCCTCCTGGAAAGGCACCGGGGGTGGCCCGTTCCCTTGCACCTCCCCCATGTGGTCTGCGGATGAGGGGAGATGGCACCATGCCACCATGCCTGAGGCCGGCCAGGGAGCCAGGCCCAGCCTGTCCTGTTGCCCTGTGGCGGGGATGGACGAGGCCAGGCAGATTGGCCCGCTGGGGCCTCGAGCGCATGGAGGGAGGGCAGAGGAGAGGGGTCCGGGGAAGGAGATGCGGGTCTGCAGCCAGCTGGCCAAACTGCCAACCCAAGGACCTTGACCCGCTGGGACCTCGACCCCATGGGTGGGAGTGCGGGCTGCTTCCCTGGGTTGCCCATTGCAGGGAGAGGGGCCAAGGCCCGGCTTGTGCCCATTGCAGGGAGAGGGGTGACTCTAGCCGGCTTCCCCCACCGGTGCCTCGATCAAGTGAGGGGGCTGGCGAGGCCAGGCATCTTCCTCCCGGAGCCTCGACTGTGCAGCAGGAGGGCAGAGGAGAGGGGGCAGAGAAAGGAGACGTGGGCCCACAGCTGTCCGCCTGTAGTACAGATGTACATCCAATAGTACATTTACCCAAGCTTAAATCCAACAATGCAATACTGATTTTCCTCTGCAGCCAGCTGGCCAAACTGCCAACCCAAGGACCTTGACCCGCTGGGACCTCGACCCCATGGGTGGGAGTGCGGGCTGCTTCCCTGGGTTGGAAAGACTGGGAACTGGATGGTGCCCTGCGCCCAGCTTGTGCCCATTGCAGGGAGAGGGGTGACTCTAGCCGGCTTCCCCCACCGGTGCCTCGATCAAGCGGGGGGGCTGGCGAGGCCAGGCATCTTCCTCCCGGAGCCTCGACTGTGCAGCAGGAGGGCAGAGGAGAGGGGGCAGAGGAAGGAGACGTGGGCCCACAGCCGGCCGACTGAGCTGCCGCCCACTGCAGGGAGATGGACGGGCCTGGTCCGCTTGCCCTGCTGGGGCCTCGCTCAGCTGGGGGTCATGGCGGGAGTGGCCAACCAAGGTGCCTTGACCCACCGGGGCCTCAACCCTGTGAGGGGGAATGCAGGCTGCTTCCCCGAGTTGGGGTAGGTGGGAAGTGAACGGCGCCCTGTGCCCAGCTGGGCTTGTGCCCATTGTGGGGAGAGGGGCGAGCCTGGCCGGCTTCCCCTGCCGGTGCCTCGAGTGGGCGGGGGTGCTGGGGGGAGGGGGAGGCCAGGTGCCTTGGCTCGCTGGAGCCTCGAGCGGGCGGGGCAGGATGGCCAGCTTCGCCGTGGGAGGGCAGATGGAGACGGTGACCCACACCCATGGCCAGGCTAGCGCCCCATTGTCTTCAGTTCCACAACGGGCATTCTTCCTAGTAAGAATATAAAATAAAAATAGAACACGCCACCATTCTTACTCTCAACTGTTCATATTCATACTTCAAGAGTAAATTAATAAAAGGAGTAAATTAATGAAAGAATACACAGATACCACACAAATACACCCTTACCACTTTTCCATCTTTTCATGTGTTTTTTTCCTGAACTATATATATCCAAAGATAAAAACTATTTTGAACCAAACATAGTTTTTGTCTCATCTTCCCCCCCCCTTTCCATATCCTCCTTTTTCCTTTCAATTTCATTTTGGTGTCTTGAATTTTTATATTCATGCAATTCCATTTCCAAGTCTGTTATTTCATAGTTCATAAAGCCAGTCATTATCCTTTCTTTAGCCTTAAGTTTCTTCACCAGGCTCTTTCCTCCTCTTTTGCCTTTTTACTCTTTTCCACTGGTAACCATTTTGTTGTTTCCTTTTCCAATGCCAAATTTGTTATTTCTTTTGAGAAACAACTCACATCAATGTCCTTTCCTTGGTTTTCATTTTCCACAAATACCAGTTGTTTGTCAGGCACTTCTCTCGTCTTCTCCCAGGAGCAGTCTTGTTCCTCAGCAAGTCTTTGAGTACATTGAGCTTGCTCTCAGCTTTTATTCTCATCTTGGTTTACTTTTTGATAACTCTCTACAAGGTTATTACAAGCATTTTTGACTGCTTGTGTAATTTCTCTCACCAGAAAATTTTGAAATTGTTCCCAGGTGAGGGTACTAATTAATGTATCAGGGTCTATCTCTTCTTCACCTATTTCCAACTCCATTTTACCATGGACTTTTAAACAATGTTCCAGTTCCAGTTCTCCGTTGTCATTTTACAAAAGATTTTACCTTGTTATATCTCATATATTCCTCAAATTTTATACATAGTGAACAGTAGCAGTTCAAACAGAATAGGAATCCTTTCTTACCCCCACCATTTTAAATAGATTTTGTTCTCCAATCATTTCACAGCCATTCACACCTATATCTGCTGGGGGTGTCAAAATCCAAAATCATTCGACTTCATGAAGTCAGATCCTTGGTTGTGATGCATCAATTAAAGTGTATAAATTTTAAATCCCAAGAAGTTAAAAAATGGATGGTCGCAGCTGCTGGAACATGGTGTCAAGTTCCTCCGTAAAACGCTCCTGCTTCAGGGTGGTAGCGGACACTCCCCCGCTTGCTGAATGCTGGAGGGGCTGCCACAGAGCCCCCTGCAACTAGACCTCTCTCCGGGAGTTCCAGCAAAGTCCACCCAACCTCCGGGGGGCTTCAAAAAGAGTATAATAGGGTTGGGCGGAGCGACCAAGAAACTGCCCGTCACTGCGCCGTACTGACAGGAAGTCACCCATCACACATGGTTACTAATCCAAGCAGATCCATGACTTTTCCCTCCCATTTGCATCAGTAGAAAAGCTGGTTGAAATCAGCCCATGGCATTGCTCCCCATGAAATATAAATGAGGTAGAAGGTTTAAAGGACTGAACATTATGGTCTCCCTCTTTCTTTATAAAACAAACAAAAACATCCAATAGTACATTTACCCAAGCTTAAATCCAACAATGCAATACTGATTTTCCAAATATTTTTAATAAATGACTCTATTTTACTTGGTTTTTTTTCTATTTTTGGTCCAGGCTTCACCCCTTTCTGTGTGTACTAATAGCTGCCTCCCTGGTTATAGAAGGCAAAAGCAGGAAGAAACTCCATTTTGCTGTTATAAATGCATCAAATGCCAAAAAGGAAAGATTTCTAACCAGAAAGGTAAGAGGTACCTAATTATGGTATTATCATAAGGAACATACTAGATAAAACCAGATACTCATCACAGTGAAGGTCAGTGGCATACAGAGCCAAATTCAGAAGTCAGATGCTCAACCTCTCTTTTCTCAACCAAAACACCTAACTGGATTATTAAGACAATGTATGAACAACTGTCTAAAAATATTACATTCACCATCATTTTCTCCTCATATGATTGGACAACGTTCTGTGTGAGAAGAACAGTCACAGAATTCTTAGAAAAAATGAGACTACATCTTTTTTGTTTCCAGACATGGATGAATGTTCTAAATGTCCAGAAGATCAATATCCGAATAAACAGCAGGATGTATGCATCCCCAAGATTAAGAGCTTCTTGTCTTATGGAGAACCACTAGGGATCACTTTAGTCATTTTGGCAATTTCCTTCTCTTTGTTAACAGCATTGGTTCTGGCAACATGTATGAAGAACCATAACACACCCATTATAAAAGCCAACAATCAAAACCTGACCTACTTTCTTCTCCTATCCATCCTACTCTGTTTCCTGTGCACTTTCCTGTTCATCGGCCCACCTGGGAAGGTGATATGCCTGTTCCGGCAAATTGGTTTTGGAATTGTCTTCTCAGTGGCTGTGTCTTGTATATTGGCAAAAACAATCATGGTGATTCTGGCTTTCATGGCCACCAAGCCAGGAAGCCAGATAAGGAAATGGGTGGGGAAAAGACTGGCCCATTTAATTGTTCTTTGTTGCTCTCTTGTTCAAGTAGGTATCTGTGCTGTGTGGCTTGGAACCTCTCCACCATTCCCAGGTGTTGATATGAATTCAGTGAATGAAGAAATTGTACTACAATGTAAAGAAGGGTCACATACCTTCTTCTACATTGTCTTGGGCTACATGGGCATCTTGGCCATTGCTAGCTTTACTGTGGCTTTCCTTGCTAGGAAGTTGCCAAACAGTTTCAATGAAGCTAAAGTCATCACTTTCAGCATGTTGGTATTCTGCAGTGTTTGGCTGTGTTTTTTCCCAACCTACATGAGCACTAAAGGAAAATTTGTGGTAGCTGTGGAGATCTTCTCTATTATAGCTTCTAGTGCTGGGCTGCTAGGCTGCATCTTTTTCCCAAAATGTTACATTATTGTGTTGAGGCCACAGCTGAACAACCGAGAACAGCTAATAAGGAGATAATATTTTAAGAAATGCAATTCATGTGCATGCATCGCTTTGAGAGCTTCTAACAACTCTAGCATCTTTAAAATGCTATTAGGCCCTCCTAAAAAAGACTAGTAGGAATTAGATGTAGCATTACTTAATGAAACTGACATTGATACTTTCTGGTTCCAGTTTTCCTTGAGTTTGAAGAGTTTGTTTCTAATGGAAGACATTTCTGTAAATCACAAAGGTCAAATAGAATATCTTCTTATCCAAACAAAAGGACAGTTTAAAACGCTCCACCTTACAAAACCTCCCGATTTTCTCTGAGACATCATTCCATAGTACAGAAGTTACAGAGACAGTGCATACCAAGCTAAGGGACTGTTTAGTGGTTTGGAATACAAAAGGGCAACTTTTGAAGGGGCTTCTATAATTTTGGGGAAGCTAGGCAGCACACAATATGAGTCACTTTCCTGCGATGCCCAACTCTCAAGGTTGAGAGTTTACCCTTTGGGAAAATCCTTGCTATCCCTGATGGGAAGAAATGCAGAGAAGAGTTCTCTCTTTTTTACTCTTCGGATTCTGCTCCTCAAAGTTTCACAAAATGTTATTGATGACCTTATGACTGAAGGTCCAGAAATAAGGGGTGAAGAAATCCCAGCTAGGATGGTGGCTTGGGAATCCATTAATTCCTGGTTTCGGGTAGGGATGTGCAAGGGGGGAAATGGTATTTTTTTGGATTCAAAGTTTTTTGACCCTTAAATATTGCCATGAAAACCCAAATTCCAGGATTGGTATTGTTCTGGAAATCAGGTAAAATTCAGGAATCCAAAGTTTTTCATCTCCATTATATCCTACTAGCCTGATACCTGTGCTTCACTATGGTATTTAAGTTCCGTAAATCCAGTTCTAATACTGATGATGTAAAATTTGAAATGTGATATTTGTTGTAGGAATTCTAACAGAGAAGATTGTAGTGTAAAAAATGAAGTGAGATATATGTCCTTTTTTCTGTACTGAAGGACCTCTCTCTAGGCCACATTGGTGGTTCTGCCCTCAGGTAGTAGGATCACCAGGCTGCTTGATGAGCTCACTCTGGAGCAGGCCACATAGAACTGTCCATTTAAGAAGCAGTCGTCATTTAAGAAGCAGGGGCCATCATGTTTCTCAAAAATCTCTTAATGGGGGGTTGACATCATGGTAGGAATGCACTCCCCTTATTTTGGGTCTCTTGGTGCAGGGGTTTGGCCTGGGCATTGAATTTGGGGGGAAGGCATACCCCTCCCCCCTTTTTTCTTTTTTACAGAAATCCTTCTCATTTATGTTACCTTTTAGAACTGGGACATAGCTACATATTCAAAACACCATCTGAGCAATCAGATACTAAGCAAGTTCATATGAACCAGTTTTCTAGAACCCACATTGTGAGAAGTTAAATAACCTAATAAAGGAAACCAGTTTTCTACACATTTGGAGTATATTTCCATTGTGGGTGTGAGTGTGGCTAAGCTGGGCCAGCAGCACCTGCTACCACACCTGACAGACACCGGCCTATCTGGTGGTGGTGGTGATTGTATTTAAAGGAATCATGTATTTAAAGGCAATCCTGTTGCGCAAACTTCCCGGTGGCTGTAAGCATCCCACCTCCTCTCCTAAACCTGACAAGCAGCTGCCTGCCCAGTGTAGGAGGGGGAGGAGTATTAGAAGTCACTGTGGAGGCAGGGCTGGCAGGATCACTAAGGCATTACTGCTGGGGCAGGCTCCCTCATGGCTTTAAGCACCCTGCAACCACTGCTGCACCTGACAGACAACTGCCTGGTAGGTGTAGAAGGTGGGGGGAGTGTGTTGGAAGTCATCAGAGAGGCTGGGCCAGCAGCATTACTGCACCTCACAGGAGGTTGTTGGCCATTCCTGATTTCCTCAACTGCCATTAGCTGTCTGCAGACTCCTGTAACTGTTGACTTTTTAAACTCAGAACACTGAGCTCTGCAGCTGACCAATCAGAAAGTGGGGGGTGCAGGGAGGCAGTAGCCTGGCAGCCACATAAGAATCAATGGGGGAGCACATTTTCCCCCTTTTGACCCCCTTAGGGGTCAGATTTCTAAAAATCCCTTATTAGCAAGCACCTACACTATGGTAGGAGTGCTCTCCCTGAATTTGGTGTCTCTAGGTCCAGTGGTTTGGCCTGGGCATTGATTTTACAGTGAGGGGACTTTCTTTTGTATATATAGATGGACCCATTATAGTTAATGTCAAATCTCCTAGGGTATATTCAGTGGGATGGGGGAGGGGGTTTGCACCATATTTGCAGTGCAATTGCTGGAGCCTCTCCCAAAAAGACCCCCCCAAAAAGTTTCAAAAAGATTGGACTATTGTTTCCAATAGTGGTGGTGGGGGGAAAGAAGCAGGTATATAACAAGCCCAGCAGATTCTCCCAGATAATCTCTGCAGTAGAAAGTGAAGTGTGGGGAAGGGGCATGTTTGCAAGGCCAGCAGCAGAACTAATGCAATGTGCCCAGCAGAACCAGTGTCAAAACCCAACAGGACTAAGGTCAAGTCTGAGAATCTTCATTGTTTCCAATGGTGGGGGGGAAAGAAGGCAGGTATACAACAAGCCCAGCAGATACTCCCAGAGACTCTCTGCAGTAGAAAGTGAGGTGTGGGGAGGGGACATGTTTGCAAGGTCAGCAGCAGAACAGTGCAATGTACCCAGCAGAACCAGTGCTACTCTGGCAGTGCCAAAACCCAACAGGACTAACGTCAAATTTGTTGAGTGCCTCTATGACAAATCCCCTCCCTCCAGCTCACTAAATATACCCTAGCAGATTTGCCATTGACTATAATGGCCCCATAGGGTATAACGGAGCTTGAAAATTCAGGATTTCTGAATTAATTTGGGATTCACTTATTGGTAAACTGAAATAGATCAGATCATTGATTTCGTTTAACTAATGCCTGAATTATGCCCAAAAGGCATGATTTGGATATTAATTCAACTTGGAAATGTTGAATGCACATTCCTAGTTTTGGGGGGAGCAGGTGATAAATGGAATTAACTAAACAAATAAAATAATTCTGAGAGGCATGTTTTGGCTGTTAAAGACCACTGGGTTGAATGAACAGCAATAGGAAAGGAAAGGAGGGAGGGAGGGAGAGATGTTTCCACCCCAACAGTGGCAGGGATTATTTTGCACCCATTCCCCACAGAGAACTGGAAGCATCAGATATTAAGGGTAGGCAAAGAGGATAGGCTCCATTATGCACTGTAGCCTGAGAGAGTTGAGAAAAGAAGTTTACTTGAAATTCTTACCCTGTTTGGTGCACTCTTTTACTGTGAAACTTCCTACCCTTCCTTCCCTGTGGCAACAATGAAGGATTACACAGTCACTACAAGGCCAAGCAGGATGGGGGGGGAGGAGAGAATCTGATTGGCCAGTATATTCACCTGCTTTAGACTTGTGGTTGTGGGTTACGGTTATTCAGTTAGGCCAGATCCTGAGGCACTGGTGAGGCCCTAACTGGGTTTGGCAGGATATGTGCAAGTGAGGTGCTTGCTGCTTACTTAGATTGGCAAGTTCTCTGAGCAAGAATGGCAAGTACCCCCCCCATCCAAGAATGTAGGGAGGCCCTCAAACCAGCCACTGATGGCTGGATGGTTAGGAGGGCTGCTTATGGTTAATCATAGAATCATAGAGTTGGAAGGGCCCATATAGACCATCTAGTCCAACCCCCTGCCCAATGCAGGACCAACCTAAAGCATCTCTGACAAATATTCGTCCAGCCTCTTCTTGAAAGCTGTCAGTGAAGGGGAGCTAACCACCTCTCTAGGCAGCTGATTCCACCTTTGAACCACTCTGACCATGAAAAAGTTTTTCCTAATATCCAGCCGATACCTTTCTGCATATAATTTAAACCCATTGCTTCAGGTCCTATCCTCTGCTGCCAACTAGAACAGTTCCCTGCCCTCCTCCAAATGACAGCCTTTCAAATATTTAAAGACAGCAATCATGACCCCCCTCTATCTCCTCTTCCCCATACTAAACATTCCCAGGGCCCTTAGCCTTTCCCTTAGCGCTCAGTGCTTTAGTGGAAGGATGGGGTTGATGAACAACATCTCTCTGCACAAGTCTGGCACACATGAGGAAAAGCACTTATGGCCTATGGCCAAGATAGATTTCCCAAATCCTGACAGCCCCAAAGGTTGACAACACAATGGAGAGGATAGTGAATTTAATGCACTGTTGATATTATAATTAATAAAACAGTTTAACTTAAATATTGTCTGGTGGCTTCATTTCAATGTATGGGAGCAAAGGTTTTCAACTTAAAGGCTAGAATGATCCCAGGTGATCCTTAATTAAGAGCTCCAACAAGCAGAAACCAACCAGAACAAAGGAAGCTTGGATTTGGATCTGGCTGTTTTTGGCCCATCCCATTATTTGATAGTTACCTTGCTGGGGTTATTATTCCCCCCACAGGGAATGATCAACACTAGATATTAGCATGAGGGGGAGAAAGAGAGATAGGGTACAATTCATTTCCTCTCTGGATTTATCTCTCGTATATGAACATATGGGCATTTTCAAATCAGCAGTCCCCTTCTTCCCTCTGGCCCCCAATGTCATGTCCACCACCAGAAAGGACTAGCTCATCAGTTTACACAGAAGGTACATTCATATGCATTTTAGATTAATATTTTCAGTGGAATACCAGTAGTAGTAAAAAATACTATAATTCTTCATCGTAATTGTCATATAGCTACATTAGAGATGCACGAAGTTTCCCACTGTTAACAGTTTTGCTCATTTGAACAAAGTCTTTTGAAAATGCCACCTTGCAAATGGGTATGATAGGCAACTGCCTGTTCACTCAGATCTTTTCTGGTGGCTTCCAGCTTGCTGAACATCCTACCTGGGAAGATCAGGAAGATACCCCCCCCCCCCGGTGTATTATTGCAAAAGCTTTTTAGTGTAACGTTTTAGTGAAGTGTTGTCCTTTGAAAAGTAAGTACCATTTCTTTCTTCCATTGCATGCTATCCAAAATATCTTTTGATATACCAAAGGTGAATTTTGACTGCAGTTTCACACACTGGGAGCCAATTTCTTCTCCCTTGATGTTATATGAATGAGTTGGAGAAGATGTGAAGCTGGATATGACAAAGATATTTACTTCACAAAGCATTTATAATCTGAAGAGACTTTTCCCTCCTCAACCCTGTAATTATCAAAATGATGGTAATTAATTCTGCTCCTAGAGAAAGCCTCTGTGGAGGCCCAAGAACCACTTACAGAAGAAAGAATCAAGAATGTCATGAATAGTATAAATAATACCCACTTTGTCATTTGAATCTGAGTCTACAGAGGAGAGACAGACATTTTTCTGTATGCTTGAGGAGGTATTCATTAGGATTTATAAAGCAGGCTCCAGAATACCTCCTGGTGTCATGCTGGAGACTCTAAACAGAATGTGGAGATGTATAAATCTGTGCTGCAAGGGAAAATTTCTGCTTCGGATGGTAGTGCTGCTCCTGCTGTCTGGTGTAGCTAGCCAGGCTCATATGAAGAAATGCACTGTTGGTCATCCTTTCCCTATTCTTCATAGGTATTTGCAGTCAGGTGACCTCATCATAGGTGGCATTACTTCCCAGATTTCAATGGCTCCTAATCCAAATTACTTCCAGGAGTACCCCCAGGAGTTTCTAACTGATGATACTGTGTATGGTATAATTTTATTTATCTCTATTTATTAGTAGTATTTATTATTAGGGGGTGTTCCTTTGACTATCCCAAAAGTACATAGTGTTGTGTCTTTGAATCTCCATTAAGAAAGAATGTATGTGGCATCAGGGTTGTAGTAAAGAGAAGAACTGGGCCTGACTGTGCAAAACTGTTGTCTGGATCCAACTCAATATATCTATTGGTCTGTCGATTTTTATTTGATTTTGATATATATCCTGCCCTACCCTGCAAGTGGGCTCTTAGCAGCTCACAGCATATAAATATTACAATTTAAAAGATTAAAACATAATACAGTAAAAATTAAAATTCAGATCTAGACATAAACCAGCAGATGACAATAATCCAATTTAAATACTTTCAGAGACTTTAACCCATATGGGCACTCAGGTATACTACTTTTTGCGAGTGGACAAATTCCCACCAATTTATATATGAGAATTTATATATGAGAACAGAATGGGTAGGTAGGGAAATATCCCTTCTATAGTGAGTTGTTTCTGACATAAATGAAGTGTACACACTTTTGAAGACCTATGTTTTGAACCAAATATAAATATAGACACACAGACATTGTCTATCTCCTACCATAATCTCCACGAATGTCTTCTGGACAATCAGTGAGCACATAATACACATTTTAGATTAATTCCTTTTCTAAGTATATATGGAAATGAAATTATCAACACAGTATTATTCTGTGTGGGGGGATGACTGCTTCTGAAAAAAATGCTCTCATAATTGTAGCAATGATTTTATAAAATGCAAAATATCTCTCTGATGCCGAATACAATTCTCATTGTAGGGTTGCGACTATTAACTACCAGCATGTCCTAGCCTTCATATTTGCTGTGGATGAAATTAATGCAAATCACCAGCTCTTACCCAATATCACTTTGGGCTTCCACATCTATGACAGCAACTTCAATGCAAGACAGACCTATCGTGCCATAATGGAACTTCTTGCCACCCAAAACAGATTTCCCCCCAACTACGGCATTCAGAACAAACCAATATCAGTCATTGGAGCTCTGTACTCTGACATCTCTCTTTGTGTAGCAAACATTTTGGGCATTTACAAGACTCCACAGGTAGTAATGAATATTTAGTAAGTCACTGTGAAATCCTTCCATGTAGCAAACATAACAAGCAGTTAGAAGACTCCTCAGGTAGTGGATTGCAACCCTAAACAGAGTTTCTCCCTTTTAAGTCCACCGAAGTCAATAGACTTAAGAGTATTTGTGAAATACACTAAGTATTTCACAGTTGGACTTCCTTTATGACTGCCCCAGAAATGAATTTCTGTTGTAGGCAAAGATGCCGGCAGTGTAAGCATTTTAAAATAATTTCCCACATTAAACCACAACAACAGAGAAGTGATCCTTCAAATGAGAGGAGTTAAAACAGTCTCTTGACTGTATGTCAGTCTGACAGAAATGTGTGAGTGGGAACTGGTACGACAGAGGTAGTCCCTTGCTCTGCTTCTGAAAATCACATGGAAATGGGAAAATTGGTGGTAGGGTTTTAAAATTAAAAACACATGTGAAATTGGGATCATGCCAGAGGCTGCCATTGTTATACCAGGCCATTGTGTGTGTGCATGTGAGTGTGAGTGTATATAGTGTTACATAATTCTTACCTACAGAGACAGGGATTCACCAGAGAAAAATGAACCTTCATAACATGGGCAAAGCTATTTTTAAAGGAACTGAAACCAGGTCCCCATATCTGTGCCTTTTAATTTTTTTTATTTATTAAAGCAACTGAATCGATCTGGTTTGTAAATACTCATGAATGATGCTAACTGAAAAAAGAATTTAAACCTCAGTTGCTGCTCAGGAACAATGTTAACAATCCAAGAAGAGAATCAGTAGACACGCTGCATTTTCAACATGTATTTTTAGTCCTCTCTCTGCTCCTCTCACTCAAAGTCTTTATCTCTCCATAGTTTATATATGGGGAAACTCCAAGTATACCTGCTAAAGCTGAAAGCAGTTCCTTCTACCAGATGGTGCCAAATGAAGCCTACAGGTATACAGGAATACTCCAGCTACTTCTGTATTTCAGGTGGGCATGGGTTGGGTTCCTTGTTTCAGATGCTGACAGTGGACAAAGGTTTCTGCAGACAGTACTTACGCTTCTTCCTCTCAGTGGCATCTGTTTTGACTTTTTAGAAAGACTGAAGGTAATTTATGACTTTAATGATTTCGTTGATTCGTTAGTGGCAATATATAAAGTTTGCATGAAAAGCAATGCCACCGCAGTGGTTGTCTACGATGTAGAGATGACACGCTTTAGATGGTTGTTATATCTTCCAGAAATGGAAAGTGTGACAATTGAGCCTAAAGGTAAAGTGTGGATTTTGATCATTCAAATGGAGTGCACATCACTGCTTTATCAAAGGAGTTGGGATATACAGACCATCCACGGTGCTCTCTCCTTCACCATTCATTCCAAAGAATTATTAGGGTTCCAAAATTTTCTCCAGACCAGAAACCATTTCAGGGTAAAAGAAGATGGGTTTGTTAGGGAATTTTGGGGGAAAGTATTTGAATGTGTCTATTCAACAACATTTGCTACCATGGAAACTGAGAAAATATGCACTGGATCAGAAAAGCTGGAGAGTCTTCCCAGGCCTTTTTTTGAAACGAGCATGCTTGGCCATAGCTACAACATCTACAATGCTGTCTATGCTGTGGCACATGCTTTACATGCCATGCAGTCATGCCAACACAAACTCAGATCAAGGATTGATACTGGGAGACTGAGTCTTCAGGATTCACAGACATGGCAGGTAATAGTTATGTTTGATTATTTATGTATTTATTTATATGCAATTTTTCTCCCTAATTAAGATTCAAATTAGCTGATCACTCTGTTTTCTCCTCCTGAGCTCTATACAAACAACAACAGCATTGTAAATTAGATTAGGCTGAGAGATTGTGATAGGCCCAAAGTCACACAGTGAGCTTAAATGGCAGAGTGGGAATTAGAACCCAAATGTCTTTGATCCTAATCAAATGCTCTAACCATTACAGTATGCCAACTCAGGTGCAATATCAAGTCCCAAAATGTATATGGAATTGTTTCTCCACCATTTTTCTCACAAGTCCTTCTCTAATCTCCTCCTCATCCACAAATGCCATGTGCTCCTCTTTTAATAAATACTTTCTTATTTTTCATCTGGGGTTTTAAGTGTTGCTGTCCAGGCAGAATTGAGTCGTCTTCTGTTGTACTGGGGTAGAGATAGCCTGTGGGTTGTAGGGGTGCCAGATCTAGTTTGGGGAACTCCTGGAGATTTGGGACAGATTCTGTGGAAGTCAGGGACCTCAGCAGGGTGCAATGCCATAGACTCTACCCCCCAAAGCATCCATTTTCCCCAAGGGAACTGATCTCTGTAGTCTGGAGATGAGCTGTAATTCCAGGAGATCCCCAATTCTTACCTGGAGGCTGGCATCGCTACTGGATATAACATGCCAATTCTGTATAAAACAATGGTTCCTTTATTGACAGTGGTTAGGAAATAAAACCCAGGGTGCTGATGGTATATTGTGTGAAATGCTGGAGGGGGAGGAAATGAAGTTATTTTGTAGATGAATGGCTTGATAAACTCTGTGCGGATCTCTCTTTTTTTACAGTCTCCATTTAATCAAAGATTGCTTGTTGGTTTTTTATTAAACACCTTACCTATACATCACAGCATGAGAACTAAAGAAGGAAACAGTTGAGATGAAGTTATTCTGCAGATGAATGGCTTGATTAGGTCTGTGCAGGTCTGTCAAGAAACCCAAACCTGGGTCTCTCTGAGCCACTGCCTCACAGACCAGCAAGCAGTGCTCAAATTCATAGGTCCCAGAGGTCAAATGCACACAAGAAGACTAAAACTGTTTTAAAAATACACACAGGTTTACTGAACAAACAAAATTAAGACTACTACTACTTAACACAGTCTCTAGAATCAAATAGCAAGTAAACACAATAAAAGCTAACTTTTCTTTCTGATACTTTGTTGTTGTTGTTGTTCAGTCACACAGTCGAGTGTGACTCTTCGTGACCCCATGGACCAGATCATGCCAGGCCCTCCTGTTTTCCGCTGTCCTCTGAAGCTTGATCACTTTAGTACCTGACAATAACTGGTGAACCATTAAAAACTGCAGAGTCCAGGCTAGAAGCTTATGCCTCTGTCCCATGGGATCAAAAGTTAGCATAGTGTCACCCTTATCTAAGACCCAATTATAGTTTCCTGCTCTCTGACACCAGGTGGTCTTCAGAATCCTAGATGTGATGCAATTTGCTCCTGAGTCCTGACTCCCCTCCCCCATCTAGTTTCTGAACTGAATGCAGACTTTTTTCACTTAGACAATGACCACATTGTGATGTCAGGCCATGAAAGAGATACAGATAGGCTAATTTCAAACACCTGCAAGCTGGAACAGACCCACTGTTATTCATGTTAACCCTTGGCGAAATTAGGGTCTTTTGCCTCACAAGGTCTGTGTTGTAAGAGATGCTCTTCAGTGGAATGGAATCTAAGGCCGAGTTCAGACCAATATTTTTGCGTTTCAGAAACGTTCCACAACCAGATTAAATAGGCTGTTCACACAGGCACATCTGTCAGGCGTTCCCCACCGGTACTCAACCCATCTTGTAATGCTTCACTCCCGAGTTTTAAAGATACCTGGTGAAAGTGGTATCAAACCCTGGAAAGCATGGTTATCCCATTCCATCCTGCGCCAACAAAGTGTGAACGCCAAAAGCCATGTTTTTTCTTATGGACTTATGTGCATAAGCACTCATGCACATAAGCGCATATCTCCAGATTACAAAAAAGAAAGCCATGCCTTACAGCCATGCCTTCGGGCCAACAGTGGGAACGCTCCCTTGTGCCTCCTCCCAGTATGTTCCTGCATCAGTTGCTGCAGTGTGAATGGGAAAACCCGGAACAGTTTGTTCCAGGTCTTTTTGGCCATGACTCCCTCCCGCTTCAAACTGCCAGTCTGAACTCAGCCTAAGATTATTATCCTGCAAACCCCAGTCATTTATTTTGGCCTGGGTTTGTGATAATCGCAGACAGTCACACAGCAAAGTCTTGATCAGGCTGCATGACAGCTTTCTTGTGAGAGATTAATTGTCTCATCAGGAAATGCCCTTAATGGCAGGTATGCCTGATTATGATTCACTGGTGTGATATCATGCAGAGTGTTTTTGTACCTATGGACACATAGGACCCTGGAATCTTAGGGAGTCTTGGAAGCCATGGCTCTTGACAAAGACAGTCTCTCAGTAACAGTTGATGGTTTTCCTGTTGCAACATAGGCCAGTGATGATCTGCTAGACATCACTCTGCATGATTGGAGTGAATGGTGTTTTCCTACCTATGACGTTTTCTTAATGGTCTGAATTTGTACCTCACTGATATGACTTGATAGTAATCTGAGGCATCATTTTGTTTCTCTCTCCTATTTTGTAATACCTCATATTTGAAGGATCACCATAAATTTTGTCCTTATTTCTCCCTTTTTTCTTCAGAATTACATAAAAAGAGAGTCCATTTTATCATTTGATGATGTAGGCTATTTAAGAAGAAGAAGAAGATTTTATTGTATTTAGCCATGGGCCATTACAAACCACAGACAGAGAAGAACACAATAAAACTTTAAAATTGTATAAAATAAGATACAGTCCAACATTATAAATCCATAAAATCGAGGTTATGAACAGTTAATTAATTCACAACATACCCACTAAAATCAGTATTGGTTAGAAGCAGCGTTGGCCCGTATTTTCCTTGCAGCCAAGTATCCAATTCTATTGGATACTTGGCATGTTCTAAATCAGTTATTTATTTATTTATTTCACAATATATTCCATCTTTCCTTATGGTCCAAAGTTGCCTACAGACCATAAGTATAAGCATCATAATGTAACACAAAATAAAATACCAAATGTTCCCTTTCCCCAAAACATACCTTCAAGTTATACATTAAAAACCCAAGAAAAGAAAAATTCCTTGATTACATCTCCCTCACCAGGAAGCTCATTCTACAAAGTGGGAGCTGTGATGGAGAAGACACGGGCTCTGGTTAATAACTTCTATGGGGGAACAGCCAGTACATTACAGTCTGAGGACTGTAGTTCCACATGGGGATATATGGGAGGAAATGGTCCTTTAGATGTGTGGGTCCTCGGATATGAAGTGATATAAAGGCCATAATCAACACCTTGAATTGAACAGAAAAACCACATGACAGCCAATGTAGTTGTTTATAAGCTAGTTAAGATATGGTTCCACCAACTCGCCCTTGACAATAATTGGACTGTTGTATTCTCAACCAGCTGAAATTTGTGAGTTAGTATTAAGAGAAATTCAAAATGGAGTACATTGCAATAATCCAGCCTTGAGATTATAAAAAAACAACAACATGGATCAGCATGGTCCAATCAGCTAAATTCAAGAAGGGTGAGAGTCGGCAAACCATGTGCAGATTATAAAAGGTATTCTTAGCTACTATACCAACTTGCTTTTCTGTCAGCATGCATTAGGTGTGCATCAGAGTCCAAACATTTTTGATATGGCCAGCCACATTTTACATGAATTTGCTTTCTTCTAAGGAAAAAAAAATCTAGACCTCACTTGAAGAAAAAATCAAAACATATTGATGTGGGGGGGGGGAATTGATCTCAGAGTAAACATTACTTCAAAAAATTAAGGTTTAATCTAATTTAAGGATTTGGAGTTTAATGGTTTGGAGTTGGGAGTAAGCAGTGAAGTGGATAAATTTGCAGATGATATGAAGTTGTTCAGGGTGGTGAAAGCCAGTGAGGATTGTGAGGCACTCCAAAGGGATCTGTCAAGGATGGGCAAGTGGGCGTCAACACGGCAAATGGGGTTTGATGTGGTCAAGTGCAAAGTGATGCACATTGGAGCTAAAAATCCTAAATATAAATACACATTGATGGGGTCTGAACTGGCAGAGACTGAACAAGAGAGAGATCTTGGAGTTATAGTTGATAACTCACTGAAAATGTCGAGACAGTGTGTGACTGCAATAAAAAAGGCCAATGCTATGCTGAGGATTATTAGGAAGGGTATTGAAAACAGATCAGCCAATATCATAATGCCCCTATATAAATCAATGGTACTACCTCATTTGGAATACTCTGTGCAGTTCTGGTCACCACACCTTAAAAAGGATATTATATCTTTGGAAAAAGTGCAGAAAAGGGCAACTAGAATGATAAAAGGGTTGGAACACTATCCCTATGAGGAAAGGTTAAAGCGCTTAGGGCTCTT
>NW_015172106.1:85532-129144 GCF_001447785.1 Gekko japonicus
AGATGCAACGAACATGAAATAGAGCGAACTTCAGAGGACAGCAGATGACAGAAGGGCCTGGCATGACCTTGTCCATGGGGTCGCAAAGAGTCGGACTCGACTGTGCGACTGAACAACAAAAAATGGAGCAGAGATCCATCAGTGGCTATTAGCCACAAGGTATAGATAGAGACTCTGGGGCAAGTGATGCTCTGTCTTCTTGGTGCTTGGCAGGGGGAGTCAACAGTGGGAGGGCTTCTAATGTCCTGGCCACGCTGGTGGACCTCCTGATGGCACCTGGTATTTTTGGCCACTGTGTGACAGAGTGTTGGACTGGATGGGCCTTTGGCCTGATCCAACATTGATGTCTCTTATGTTCTTATAAGGGAAAACAGATTTTAATAGATTTCTTTAAAAAAAATCAGTAAAATTAGAAATGTTTCTCAAAAGCATCCTCAGCATCTGGAATCTATGTTTTTCTTTTGAATGTAGCTCCACCATTTTCTGAAGAGAGTCTCATTTAACAACAGTGCTGGTGATGAGATTTCTTTTGACCACAATGGGGAACTGATAGCTGGATTTGATATTACCAACTGGGTCACTTTCCCCAACCAGTCCTTCCTTCGAGTGAAAGTGGGAATGCTGAATCCCCATACTCCCAAAGACAATATTTTCACCATTCATAAGGAGTCCATCACATGGCATAGCAGGTTTAATCAGGTAGGATCTGGAAGCAGATGATTTGGCAGGATTTTGGGATTGAATGAATGGTACCTGATTTGCACAGTGAATTTTATTTCACAGAGCTCAACCTCTTTAAGCACTTGACTTTATAAAGTTTAATTTGTTTGTGTGTATGTGTTTGAATGTTGTATAGCAAGTTAACAGATTTTGTATGTGTGCGTGTGTGTATGGACAACAAGGTGAAATAAATAGGATTGAATTAGCAATAGTGGCTTCTAGGGATGGGCATAAACTGGGAAATGGCAGTTTGTGGTGGTTCGTGGTTTATTGGGTTCCACAAACCATGAACTTACATAAACTTTTCCACTTGCTGAACTAGTTTGTGCTTCGTGTGGTTCATGAGTTTGGGAGGTGGTAGAATGCCCCCCTTTTGACACCAAACTCACACGGAATCTTCAGCAGGGTCTCCCCCACCCCCAAATTTGCCAAAGATTGGATTTTTAATGGGGAAAAAAGAGTTTGTTCTGCCCTGAAACCACAGCAAGGAACACCTTCCCAGCCAGGAGAGGTGTTTAAAAATTGTCCCTCTATGTCCCTCAGCCAACAGCAAGCAATTCTTCTTCTCCTAACTCACTCTCACTCAACAATGAACTCCTCTCCTCTCTCTTACTGCTGCAAAGTGAAAACAGCTGAGCAGAATGGGAGCTCCTGCTGACAGAGCTGTCAATCCAGCTATAGACAACTACTATGAGTGTTTCTAGGGCTCTCCACAAGTCCACCCCCAGCGTTGCCTAGGAATTGATTGCATTGGTACCAGGCTGTCTGACCAACAAACCACTTTAATGAACCACCCAAACTTCGTCAGAAAAAAATGGTGGTTCATTGTTGGTTTGGGAACAGTACAGCCAAATAAACTGGGTCAAAATGAACCATGAAGCAGCCCAGTTTGAGGAAAAATTCAGTTCATTTTGTGGTTTGTGTCATCCCTAGTAGCTTCTGTTCAGGAGTAAGAGCAACTAATGATGTAAAAAAATTCATTCCAGATGATACATTTAATAATCTTAAGAGTGATAAAATCTGATATATTTTGGCATTTTAGTATTGTAAAAAAAAATGGTATTGTAAAAAAGGAAGGTGGTCAGATTGTCAGACTAGGATCTGACAAGCCCCAGGTCTGAATCCCCAGTCTGTCTTAGAAGCTTGCTGGGTGATTTGGGGCCAGTCACACTATGCCCCTCAGAGGCAAGATCTCCCCTCAATTTTTCTTTCTTTTTACTGATTGAGCTTTCCCAGTAATGTGTTTTCTTCTTTGCTGAAGAACTCTGGCTCTTCCACCCTGTCATGGTACAATATTTTGGTTGTTAGCTCAGCCCAGGAACCTGAAGGAAGGATCAGGAGTCCACATTAAGTTAAAGTTTTAAACAACTTTATGACACTCAAGGCATTTTGAAATTCAAAAATAACAAAATATTTTATTTAACATAGAGGGGAAAGAAAAATCACGGGCTGAGCATTTCTGATGTAAAATCTGTACATGCACAGACTTTAGTTCTTGTATTCCAGGCTAACGAGAGTTTCTTAAGCTATTCACAGTTACTTAAATTTTTATGTTGAGATGCTTTTGTTCCAGTGTTTTCCCAAACACTCTAGTGCACTTTCTTCTTCACCCAAAGAGTGATTAACACATGGAATTCACTGCCACAGGAGGTGGTGGTTGCTACAAGCATGGATGGCTTCAGGAGGGAATTAGATAACCATATGGAGCAGAGGCCCATCGGTGGCTATTAGCCACAAGGTATAGATAGGGACTCTAAGGCAAGTGATACTTTGTATTCTTGGTGCTTGTGGGGGGGTCAATAGTGTGAGGGCTCCTAGTTTCCTTGCCCCACTGCTGGACCTCCTGACAGCACCTGGTATTTTTGGCAGGTTTATTGATTAATAATGATAAAGGAAAGAATAAAAAGAGAGGAAAATAATATCAGAGATTTGTATAAACCTCTGAAGTCAGCCAAGCATCCTACAGAGCATACAGACAAAGAGCATGGGCAAAAAGATACCCCCCCACACACATACACACTTTTTAACATCCAGGCTGATAAGGAATTCTGGAAAATTTGAAAGCTTGTGTTTTGGCTGTTCTTAATAAGAAGTACATTTTCCCCTCTCCCCTTTATATAGATAAACAAAAAAAAATCCCATCTGATATGAGAATGTGTCTGCCATCAAATGAGATTTTTTACTTGGTTGGTGAAATAATTGACTACCCTGAAATATGTTGGAATTTCACTAGAATACAACCCCCCAAAAAACATGTTATTTTGCCCTCCCAAAACCAATATTGTTAACTGGCTAGCACCTTGTTGGTTTGTTTGTTTAACTGAATTTCTATCCTGCCTTCCCCTGCACTGCAGGGCTCAGGACAGATTACAACAAATAGATAAAACAAAACAGCATATAGCAAAACTATACAAAATAGATAACACAGCATACCAGATGGCAGTCAGGCACAGATGAGCAATGCTCCCAAAATTCTACTTTGTAAATGTGCCCATGGTGGACCAAATACTGGGCAGTGGGCAGTAACACCAAATGGAATAGTTTGAACAAGTTGGAGCAGAGTGGAGCTGGGGAGGCCCATGTAATTAGACATCTGCCACCTCAGCCAAAGGCCTGGTGGAACATCACTGTTTTACAAGCCCTGCAGAACTTAAGCAAATCCTGCAGGGCCCTCTGATCTCACTTGGGAGAGTGTTCCACCAGGCCAGAGACAGAGCTGAAAAGGCTATGTCTCTGGTTGAGGCTAAATGGATGTCTTCTGGGCATTTGATATCATTATTTTATTTCAACCATCTGTAAATTACCACAGCCTATAAATGCATTCAGGACATAGTGTCTACTAGTGCATGAAATTATATTATATATTAAAAGTACCACAAGTAAAATATATATATTATATATATTAAAAATAACACAAGAATTGTGTTTGCTTCTGCTGCAAGAGATGAAAATGGCTACCAAACCAGACTTTTAATCCTTACAGAGATACAGATTCCTCCATCTTCTTTGCATAATGATAATACTATTTAAATGTCTTACCAGAATGTGCCCTTTTCTGTGTGTACTGAGAGCTGCCATCCTGGCAATAGGAAGACGAAGCAGGAGGGGAGGCCATTTTGTTGCTATGATTGCATTCCATGTCCAAGAGAGAAGATTTCAAGCCAGAAAGGTAAGAAACCTACAGGACCTTCCTGAAGAGAGTTAAATCTTTTTTTATGAGCCCATTGACACAAAAGGATTTAGAAGGATATAACTCTGCTTAGGGTGGCATTGGCAAAGGACAAGATTTCCTTATGGTCTGACTCCTACATCTCATATAGAAATGTCACTGCCAGCATTTTAAGTCAAAAGTTCCTGTTTCTGAGATGTCATCTCACCATTCAGAATATAACTAAGGTCACCCTTTTCCCTACTAACCTAAACTATGGTTTGCATCAGTTGGGTATAAATGACTTTTAAAGAGTATGTAACATCCACAGGACAAAAAATAGGTGAAATGAAAAGGCTCACAATGATGATGAAAGAGAACACAAAGAATTAAAAAGGCACATTTGTATATCCCTAATATCCTGAATTGTCAGGACTCTCCTTACTGTTTTCAGATTTCCCCCCCCCCCGAGGTTTTGGGATGGTCCAGAACATTTGGGACAATTATATAAATTGCCCTTCCCATGCCAAGCCCCCAAGCAGCATGACCAGGGAGGGAGGTAAAGAAGGACAGAGAGGAAGCTGGTCTTGCCAAAGAGCTGTTTGGCAGGGTTTCTCTCCTCTTAAATCTGAATGGACCATTAGTTTACATGAGAAGATCTGGTCTCCCAATGGGAGGCCAGGTCAACAGTCATAGAACATAATGCCCCTTTAAAATTCAAAGAGAGTGAAAATGACAACTAACTACTGATTGAAGAAATCTGGGCTGGAAGCCTTGGTCTACCAATTCCATTGCTTTCTATGGATGGTAGAGAGGCTAGATCTACTACCCTGAGTAAATAACAGGTGAGATACCTGCAAGCATTTGTCTGGGTCATCTATTTTTTTCTTCTCCACTATTTCCTCTTTCCCTTCCCTGGCAGTAAGGATGAGTATGAACCAGCTCACAAACAAAAGTTTGTGATGAATTCTTGCCTGTTCATGGTTTGTTAAGTGAAATTCATGGTAGGTCAACCAGCATGAAATTTCCACAAATTTTCAAGCAGTTGCTCATTGTTCATGAATTGATACATTTCCTGACTGACTTTTCCCACTCAAAATGTTTAACAAAGTTCAAAGCAACAAAGCAACTTTAAAGCAACTGGGGGGGGCAGAATTCTTCAGCCTTGGAAACATCAATAGATTCTCTTTACGTTTGATGTATGTAGCTTAACCTTTTGAACCTGAGCCTGACAGGTCCCCCAAAAGGACTTTCCTGGAGGCATCTTCTTTGGGGGCCATAACATGGACCCCCTAAATCTAATCTGCCTATGAATAACACATGAAAGGACCATGAAATCCAACCTGTCACTTGGTAATACATCAGTGTATAATATATAAGTGTTGCCAAGTATATATCAAATAGCTAAGTGATCAACCATACAAAACAAAACTTTATGGGACATTCAGAATAAACATTTTCATTTCCAGATTTGGATGACTGCTCTAAATGCCCAGAAGATCAATATCCAAATAAGGACCGTGATTCATGCATTCCAAAGAAGATAAGCTTCTTATCTTATGAAGATCCCCTGGGGATCAGTTTAGCTGTTTTGGCACTTTCATTTTCTTGGATCACTATTTTGGCTTTAGGAAGCTTTGTAAAATACCACAATACTCCCATCGTCAAAGCCAACAACCAAAACCTGACTTATGGTCTTCTCATCTGCATCCTGCTCTGCTTCCTTTGTGCCTTGCTTTTTATTGGGCAGCCCGGGAGGGTAACATGCCTCACACGACAAATTGCTTTTGGCATGATCTTCTCAGTGGCTATATCTTATGTGCTGGCAAAGACTGTCACTGTGGTTCTGGCTTTTATGACCACCAAGCCAGGATCCAGAAGTAGGAAATGGGTGGGGAAGGCCTTAGCTAACTGCATTATTCTTTCCTGCTCACTTATCCAAGCAGGCATTTGTGCTATATGGTTGGGAGTCTCTCCCCCATTCCCAGATGCTGATGTGAATTCCATGACTGAAGAAATCACCTTGGAATGTAATGAGGGATTACCTCTCATGTTTTACTGTGTCTTGGGCTATATGGGCTTTCTGGCCTGTGTCAGTTTCATGGTGGCTTTCCTTGCCAGGAAGTTACCTGACAGTTTCAATGAAGCCAGGTTTATCACATTCAGCATGTTGGTGTTTTGCAGTGTTTGGTTATCCTTTGTTCCAACCTACCTGAGCACCAAGGGGAAATACATGGTGGCTGTAGAGATCTTCTCTATCTTGGCTTCTACTGCTGGGTTGTTGAGTTGCATCTTTTTCCCTAAATGTTACATCATTGTGTTTAGACCTGAATTGAACAAGAGGGAACAGCTAGTAAGGAGAAAGAATTAAACCCTTTAATGTAAGTCAAGCATATGGAACTCATGTAAGTCAGCCATAGGGAACTATTAGGTTTAAATTTATTTAATTGGGTTAAGGAGCAGAAATTATAAACTGTGTTTTGTTATTTAAACTTGTTCAATGAATTGACTATTTTGCCCTGCAATTGATGAATTTACTAATTAATTAATTTTTATTTAAATTTCCTAATTAATTAATTAATAAGAGGTCATCTAGTCACCTGAAGTAAATGTGCCACAATTTGTATTAACGTTTATCTAACTTTGAATTATTGGCTGAACTGATGGGGGGGAGGGAGAAAGAAAAAGGCAGTCATAGGCTATTGGATTAATCAGGAGTGCATGAAATTGAATTGATTATTATAGAGTGTGTTACACCTAATTAAGGAGTTATTGGCAGCCATCGCCTGCTGTAGAAAGACTAGTCTGGTTTGATTGAAGTTAGTTTGTCTGAGGCCTCTAGCTGATACAGCTGGCAAAGACCAGCAGGCGAGATGACGAGTGGGCAAGAGATTCCAGTGCTCCTGGGGAGGGGAAAGTACAGCGGTGGGACCAGGCATGAAGTTATGGGAAGGAAACAGAGAAGTAGAGTAGCTCAGCCTCCTTCCAGCCTGTGTCCAATCCCAAAGGTAGTAGGTAGTGGGGCTTGGATGATTGACCCCACCCCTGATATTGACATTCTGTCAGGTCTATAAACAATATGACCATGGTCCTAGGGATTTTCTGCAAGAGCAGAATGTGACCTGGTGTGCGTGATCAAGATCTGGGTGTGAGAGGAAGAGACAGCAGCTCACTCCCAATTGGCTTTTCCCAGGTTCTCAGTCCTTCACCAATCATGGACTTGGGGGTGGGGGGAGGAGTGGCTCTATTCATTCAGGAGGATTACGCCTTCAGGGCGCTCCCATCACTGATGATCACAGGCATAGAGTGTGTTGGCTTAGTGTGGGAAGCCAGGGAGAGTTTGATGATTTGGTTAGTGTATTGACTGCCCAAATGCACTGGCTGGAGACCACATTGGGCTGGGCATTGGAACACCCTAGACTGATATCCTGGGTGATTTCAATGTCCATGCTGATGATGCAGCCTCTACGTAGGCAACGGATCTGGTGTAATCCATGGTGGCACTGGGACTCTCTCAATTTGTAATGAATCCCACTAACTGGGCCAGGCATATGCATGATCTGATCATCACAGTGTGGGTTACAGTGGACCAGACTACTGCTTTGGCAGTACTATGGTTGGACACTTTGCTCTGAAAGCCCATCTGAATGTCTCACTCTGACCCTGTTTGGGCAGTGAGACTACTTTGGCTCACCCATGGAATCAAATGGACCCTACGTGGCTTCAGATGGCTCTCCAGGACCCGAAGCCTCCTGGCAGCTCATTAGATGAACTTGCAGATTTGGCACAGTCAAGTCTTGGCAGCCATCAATGAGATCGCTCCCCAATGCCTTCTGCGCCCTCACTCCAGGCTCACTCTATGGTCTACCGAGGAGTTAAAACTGATGAAGCAAGGGCTAAGAAGTGACAGTGGTGGCATGCCCACAATGAAGCTACAAGAACATCTTATAGGACATGAGATCCTATGAGATGGCAATCAAAGCTGCTAAAAGAGAATATTATGTGGCCACAATTGTGTCTGCAAGCTCACACTCAGCCCAATTATTTAGAATGATTTGGTCCATTACTGTTCTGCCACAAGGCAAACCAAATGCTAGGGAATTGGACATTGACTGTGAGGCTTTTGTGAGTTATTTTGCAGATAAAGTCATGTTGCTCTGCCCTCCCTACCACAATTGATACAGTGAGCGAGCTCGAGGCTCCATGCACTTCTTCTAGTCAGGTTATGTATCATTTTGACCCACTCATCCTAGAGGAAATTGACAAATTGCTCCTAACTGTATTCCCTACCACTTGCTCCCTTGATCTGTGCCCTTCGTGGCTAATTAAAGCCAGTCACAAGGGGTTTCGAGGTGTCCTATGGGAGATTATCAACAAGTCCCTCTCAGAGGGGCAGTTCCCTGGGGCACTTAAGGAAACAGTCGACCATCCTTTATTGAAAAAGCCATCCTTGGACCCGTCCAAATTGGCAAACTGTCAGCCAGTCTCCAACTTGCCCTGTTTGGGCAAGATAATAGAGAGGGCTGTGGCAATCCAGTTACAGGGCTTCTTGGATGACATTTCCATTCTAGACCCCTTCCAGTCTGGCTTTTGCCTGGGCCACGGGACAGAGACGACACTGGTCACCCTCACGGACAATCTCCAGAGGAAGTGCCGTTGTTGTTGGACCTGTTGGCAGCGTTCAATGTGGTCGACCATCAGCTACTGATCCACCGCCTAGCTGACATTAGTGTTCAGTGGCCGGCGTTGAAGCGGTTTGTCTCCTTTCTCCAAGGGTAAGGACAAAGGGTGGCACTGGGGGATCAACTATCCCAAAAGCACCCTCTGGACTGTGAAGTGACTCAAGGGGCTGTGCTGTCCCTGATGCTCTCCAACATCTATATGCGCCCCCTTGCCCAGATTGCCCGGAGGCATGGGCTGGGATGTCACCAGTATGCATGGTCACTGGAGGCATGGGCTGGGATGTTACCCAGCTCTATCTGTTGTTAGGTGATCAGTCTGACTCTAAACCAGAAGATCTAGCCTGGACATTACAAGCTATGGCTGGTTGGCTTAGGTTGAGTCAGCTGAAATTGAATCTGACAAAGGGCTTTGTCCTTTGCCTGATCCGAGGCAGTCCAAGGGTAGGGATCCCACTTCTGACCTTCGATGGGGCTCCTTTGGTACCAGCACCAGAGGTTAGGAGTTTGGGAGTGCTCCTGGATGCCTCCTTAATAATGGAGGCCCACTGCCACTGCCACTGCCAAATCAGCTGTTTATCACCCCCGGTTGTGATCAGGCAGTTGGTAACCTTCCTAAAACACAATGACTTGGCAACAGGAATCCATGTAATGGTCACTTCAAGATGGGACTACTGTAATGCTCTCTATATGGGGCTGTCCTTGTTGCAAATCCGAAAGCTGCAGTTGGTGCAAAATGTTGCAGCCAGGCTGCTGATGGGACTCTCAACTTGGGAGCACATTCAGCCCGTGCTAAAGGCATTGCACTGGCTGCCAATAGCATACTAAATTAATTTCAATGTGCTGGTTCTTATCTTTAAAGCCCTTTATGGTCAGGAGCCTACCTACCTGAGGGACCACCTTTCCCCACATGTTCCTCAGAAAGCACTACATTCAGGGGCCCTCCCGAGTCTTAAGGAGGCCAGACTGGCAATAACCAGGGCCGGGGCTTTCTTGGTGGTGGCTCCCTCCTGGTGGAACAAGCTCCCAGAAGAGTTCAGAGCCCTGAGGAACCTTTTACAGTTCTGCAGAGCCTGTAAAATAGAGCTCTTCCACCAGGCTTTTGGAGCTGCCACCACCATTAAACATCATTAACAACCAAGAGCTGAAGCATAGAAAGCCCTGGTGCCTCTGGAATTCTTAATAACAGCCTGTGCCAGCCACCTGAAAGACACCTGAAGAAGATCTAGGAGCCAGCTATGAGAAGAGAGAATTGAGTATGGTAGCCAGCATTGATTCAATGATAATCATAATACTAGCACATATTCTGTTATCATTAACTGGTTTTAGAATTTCTTTAAATGTTTTAATCGTCTTACTGTAAGTTATATGCTGATTTTATGTAAGCCGCCCTGAGCTGGCATTGGCTGGGAGGGCGGGGTAGAAATCTGATAGACAGACAGACAGACAGACAGATAAATGTATAAGCATGTACTTCATTTTTTCCTGATAAAATGTTACAATTCTATTGTCTCAAAAATGCTATTCTGTCATTGGTGTTTTTTTTCATAGTGGGGCCACTTAATAAAATTGCCTTTGATACAATTTTCCTTGAGTTTTTCCAGTGGCTTTTTAATACAAACATTTATATGTCACATATAACAGCTTTTGCCTGAAGAAAAAGCCCAGTTAAAAGCTCTGCCTTACATTAATTCCTAAAATGTTCTGATTTTCTCTTAGAGTTCATTCCAAAGTGCACAAGGTTTTTAAAAAATAGAAAATAGCTTATGTCAAATTGAGGCTCCTGTAGGTGGGTACGTTTAAAGATCTGAAACATACAAAGAGCCACTTTTAAAGGAATTTGTAAAATTATTGGTTAAACTACAGTTATTGAGAGTCACTTTGCATGGGGATCAGGAGCTGCGGTGGCTCAAGTGGTTAAGACGCTGAACTGCAGACTGTAGAAGGTCAGTAGTTCAGCAGTTCAAGACCCGGGTGCCGCATGACGGAGTGAGCTCCCGTCTCTAGTTCCAGCTCCTGCCAACCTAGCAGTTCGAAAGCAAGAAATTGCAACTAGATAAATAGGTACCGCTTCAGTGGGAAGGTGACAGCGTTCCATGCACCTTGGTGTTTAGTCATGCCGGCCACATGACCACAGAAACGTCTTCGGACAGTGCTGGCTCTTCGGCTTTGAAACGGAGATGAGCACTGCAACCCTAGAGTCGGATTCGACTGGCTTTCGAGCAAGGGAACCTTTACCTTTTTACCTTGCATGGGGATCACTCATTCTCTACTTTGGAAAGAACCGTACACTTTGAACTAAAAAGTAATTCCTGTTATCCTTGGACATTAATGGAAATTGGAGGAATGGGGGGATATTTTCTCTCTCTCCTTTTTGGATGCTACTCCTCCTAGCAAGGACCAGAGAGTTGGACGTGTCAAATTCTAGAGAGGCTGAGGAAGGAAATTTTTGGAGATGACAGGAAAATATGCCTTGACTTGAGATGACTGGGGTCAAGGAGGATGGGAAACAGAAATGCTAAAACTTCCTTGCCACAGGAAGTAGCTCTCTTTCTTTGGGAGGTGGTGTTCCTCAGAAGGCACATGAATCTTAACTCTTGAGGCAGCCATATTGACCATGCGGTCTCCTGGGAAACTGGGAGCAAACTTCAGGGTAATTTAACTCTGTAGAGAACTAGAACAGCTAAGCTAAAGAGCCTGAGCAATAATTTACTGTTAGGGCATGTATAGAGGAAGGGACATAGGATGTGCTTTTTTTGGTCAGATTTCTTTTGTATTCCATGTTCACTTTGGTGCTGCACTAAAAAGTATGTTGATAAATATTTTATTTTTAATAACTACTTTATACTTTTGATGCTGGGAGTGGTTCTCTGTAGCACATAGACCTCCATCATTTTGGACACACTATCTTAAAAGGGGTTTCATAGGGGCTGGCAAGTGGCTATTCCTCCAGGGGCACCCAAGGCATTAATCTGTTCCCACAGTGGCCAGGCACTGGGCAGAAGGAGACACAGTGGCAAGGCCTCTGGTCCTGGAAGGGAACATGGGGGTCCTGTCCCTCCCAGCAGGCAATTCTTTAAATATGGCAAGTAGTAGTAGCGTCTACCTGAGAGTGAAATAAAAGCCCATCCAGGGAGTTGGGAACCCCTAGGAGGGCAGAATGGAACAGGGCCTCCAGGCCTGAGCAGGCACCTTTTGCCACAGCCTGGTAAAACAGCTTAAAGAAAATGAGTTTCACTTCACTCATTGCCATTTTTTGCAAATGAGTTGTTTGCTCTGGGGGATTATTTTAAGCAGAGAGGTAGTGCCATTTGATTTCAATTGGGTTGGGTTTTTTTTTTTGCTATGCAGCTGATTGTACTTCCGGCCCCACTTATAAAATAAGGCAGAGTTGTTTGCAGGTAATCCGTAAGGAGACAGGTGAAGTTGTGCCCCTCCACCACAGCACCTTCTTGGGCAGCGAGTTGCAAACCAAGGCTGAGTTTTCCTGGCCTTATGGGGATTCTTTGCTACCACTGGGAAACTGGGAGCAAACTTCAGGGTAATGGAACTCAGTAGAGAAAGAGAACACCTAAGCTAAAAAGCCTATCCAATATTTTAGCATCAGTTAGGGCAAGTATAGAGGAAGGGACAGAGGATGTGCTTTTTTTGCCAATTTCTTTTGTATTCCATGTTAACTTTGGTGCTGCACTAAAAAGTATACTCATAAACATTTTCTTTTTAATAAATACTTTAAACTTTTGATGTTCAGAGTGGTTCTCGGTAGCACATAGATCTCCAACACTTTGGACACACTACCTTAAAAGGGACTCCAGAGGGGTTAGCAAGTGGCTATTCCTCCAGGGGTGACCAAGGCATTAATCTAGCCTATGTTTGGGAGCTTAGGGTAAGAGCGTATAAGTCATAACCCCTTTGTATTTTTTAGAATTGCTATATTCTCAACTGAGTTTATTATTTCCGAGAAGTTTAAAAAAACCGATTCCTTGGTGGTGCAGCTTGGTGTAATTTGTTATAATCTATTATTCATTCTATTTATTTTCTATTTGTTTTATTGTCCTCTTTGCTGCTGTGTTATGCCAATAAAGGTCTATGTATGTATGTATATGTGGCATTAATCTGTTCCCACGGTGGCCAGGCACTGGGCGGCAGGAGACACGGAGGCAAGGCCTCAGATCTTGAAAGGGAACTTGGGTGTCCTGTTCCTCCTTAAATATGGCAGGTAGTGGTAGCATCTACCCTGAAACTGAAATAAAAGCCCATCTAGAGAGTTGGGAACCTTTAATGTATTGAAATTTGACCGCGTGCGAGGTTGGGCCTCCACGCAGTCATGCGAAGCTACCAAGCTTCGCTCCAGAGAACAATGGCCCGAGTGGATCCTAGCCCACACCAATCAGAGGGCTAGGATCCTAGCAAGGACCTATGGGATGCCTAACCTAAGGAAATAATCTATCACTGGTGGGGTGTGTGTTTTGTGTGTGGGATTTACTGGGAATATAAGCCGGCCTGCGAGCCGGTAGAGTTGTCTTGTTCTTCACTTAAAATAAAAGTATGAGCTGAAATCACTGCGTCAGTCTCAGTACTTTTCACTGGTGACGAGGATGGGATCCAGCTTCCCATGAACAACGACCATGAAGAAGAGCTGAGCATCGCACCACACATCGATTCTCATGGAACCGCACCCCGAACCACTCCCAGCTCCGTGAACTTGGTGAGGAATCACGCCTGCTTCACTCACCACTGAGCTGCCTGCCACTCCTGAGCTTCCTCCTCCACGTGGAACGCATAAGATGGCCGCCAGCCAAGGAACCATCCCAGAGTTCAATGCCACAGGCCCCAAACAGTGGGAAACCTGGCTAGAATGACTGGAAAGTCATCTAGAATACCACGACATTACAAATGTGGGAAAGAAAAAGGTCCTCCTGCTCAGCACGTGTGGCATTGAGATGCTCCAGTTGCTGAAGGACCTGATCAACCTCAAGATCATGAAGGAAGAGACTTACGATGTCCTGGTAAAGGCGCTGACTGACCACTTTTCGCCCAAGCCTACAAAAATTGTGGAGCGAATCGACTTCTTTGCATGCATCCAGGGCCTCGCCAAGATCGCTGTGGATTTCCTGGCCGGGCTCCGTCGAGTGGCCTCACATTGTGCGTTCCCGAGCCTAGCAGACACACTCATGAACCAGTTTGTGGTAGGCCTCAAGGAGCACAAGCTGCATCACAAACTGGACAGCATGGCACTGAAGGAGGTCACAGTGTATGAGAAGACCCATCAAGACCATCGTGGCAAAGTGATCCATTGCACTGACACAACAGCAGCTACCAACGGCTCCAATGAGGAGGAAGTTCTGCATGTTCACCGCCCATCTCATCAACCCCAAGATCCGGGTACATCCTCAGAAAAGGCCTCCTCTTCCGCGGCTTCCTGCACCAGCTGCGGAGAAGCGCACAAACATTGCAAGTGCCGGTTCTGGGATGCTGTCTGTTGGTGTTGCAACAAGCAAGGCCACATCACCTGCGTTGCAACAAGCAAGGCCACATCACCTGCATCTGCCACTCCCAAGGACAGCGCCGAGGAATGTCCATCCATCAGGAGTCTTCTGATCTACACACCATCGCGACCCACCACCAGCAGCACCAGCAGCATGTCACAGTCCTGATAGAGGGGTCCCCTTGTAGAATGGAATTGGACACGGGGTCATCCTTTTCCATTATTTCCTCCGACACATTATGCACTCTCTGCCCACAGGCAGGACCCCTCCTACAAAAACCACAATGGTTAACGTTATGGGACTTTAACAAAAACCCTGTAGCTGTCCAGGGTTGGGGCAAGTTCCGGGTGCGATATAAGGACTTTAATGGACTGTTGGACTTGCTGGTGGTGGAGGGTCAGCTCATGAGTCTGCTGGGCCTCTCGTGATTCAGGCCTCTAGAGTTTATGGTCTCAGGGGTCAATCAGGTTCAGCCGCTGGACTTTATGCCTGTTTGTGATGAATTTCCTAAAGTATTTGATAGCACACTAGGCCAATATACTGTCACTGGATTTCAACCACGCGATGAAACCAATATGCATTTGTATAGAAATATTGATTCCTATAAACCCCTGCCTCCCCCCTGGAATGTCTTCTGATACCTTGTTTCCTGTTGCCAGCCAGATGGCTGACCATTTGGTCAATTGCCATGCCATATAGCCACACATTCTTCACACCTCTAAGTGGAAAAGTTAGACTTCAAGGCGCTTGCTTTCAGGCTACAGGGCCCATGTCACATAGGCCATGGATGTGTTGGACTTTGGGGACCATTTGACTGCAGAAGGTGTTCCCCAGACCTAGCCTATCCCCCACCCATTGCCATGACAACCCAAAAGTTGGACATCCCCTGTCTACCGTGATTGGCTGATGGCCACAGCTGATTATGATTAGATTGGGGTTCTTAATTGTCTGACCCTTGGAGGAAAGTCAGATTTTCTCTTGCTGTCTCCCTACTGTTGAATAGCACCTGGGAAATGCTGTCCCAGGGAGAACAAAGGACTCCTTTGTGAGCTGACCATGTGCTTGCAAGGATGGAACTATTGTTTCTCAAGATACTTGGACTCTTCCAATGGACAATATTGAACTCTTGGACACTACCCTGATGTTGGTAAATATGTTTCTTACTGTTTAGTTAAGGCAAGACTTGCCCAGGCTGTTATTTTGAATCCTTCTAATCTGTGCTAAAGTTCTCTACTGAATAAACCTTATTCTTGTTTATAAATAGTGTCTGGATTGTGGTAACTGGACTTCAAGCTAAATCCTGTAGCCTAAACCGCTGACCAATTGTGCTACCTGTGTAAGATTAACTGTGCAGCTCTAGACAGAGTTGCCAATGTGTAAAACCCACATGCCAACTGAGATTCTGGGGATCTCTAATCTCAGGTTGGTGAGGGATTAATTTTAGAGATTCCTGGTGGTTATAGTGTCCTGAAATCCAGAGGGCCTACCTTTCTGGGTTCTTTGGTAATGTATTGTACCAGTGTAGCATTCTCCCCCTCATCCAGGAATGGCCTGGGGGGCAGAATCTATACATGGCGGCAGCGCTGTCCTATACAGCATTAAAGCCCAGCACCCCCCCATTACGCTCAAACCTAAAATCAAAGCGGAGCTTGATGGCTTGATCTCGCAGGGGGTGTTGGAACCGTTCGCCCACGTTAGGTGGGAGATGCTGATTGTAACCCCGGTTAAGCCAAACGGGGACGTGAGAATATGTGCGGATTATAAATGCACTATTAACAAGGCACTGCAGGACCATGTGTATCCGGTGCCTGTGGTTAGCCATGTGTTGACCGCACTAGCGGGCGCCCAGGTCTTTGGCAAACTGGACTTAGCCCAGGCATATCAACAGCTGCCTATTGATGCCGCCACTGCTGAGGCCCAGAAAACAGTTACGCACAAGGGGTTTTTCAAAGTTAACCATCTACAGTTTGGGGTCTGTGTGGCACCAGGTATATTTCAGTCATTCATGGATTCTCTCTTTAAAGGGATCCCTGGAGTCCAGCCTTTTCTAGATGATGTGCTGATCACGGCCCCGGACTCTTCCTCTTTCACTGAATGGCTGTGGGCGGTGCTCCAACAATTTGACTCCACCGGTTTGAAAGTAAAGCATGAGAAATGTCTCTTGGGAGTGCCCATGGTAGAGTTCTTGGGGTTCACGGTGGATGCCCAGAGTATCCACCCCATGGATGGCAAGATCCGTGCCATCACGCAGGCACCCCGTCCCACATCCAAGGTAGAGTTACAGGCCTTCCTTGGGCTTTTAAATTTTTACCACTCCTTTCCCCCCCTCAAGGCTGTGGTGGCAGAACCCCTTTACCACCTGCTGGACAAGAATGCCCCTTGGGTCTGGGGTCCCAAACACGACTCCGCTTTTCGGGCGGTCAAGGGACTTTTGACCTCTAACACGGTCCTGTCCCATTTTGATGAGTGTTGCCGGTCGTGCTCACTTGCAGTGCATCACCCTATGGAGTGGGGGCAGTCTTGGGCCATCGCCTGGCGGACGGCTGCAAAGTCCCTGTTGCCTACTATTACAGGACCTTGTTGGCTGCAGAGTGTAACTACGTGCAGATCGATAAGGAAGCACTCGCCATGGTAGCGGGGGTGAAGAAATTTCCTCCTGTAAGGAAGAACTGTCATCCCACAAGGGCTGTCTGATGTGGGGAGGCTGGGTGGTGCTTCCGGCACCCCTGCAAAGCCGGGTCCTCACAGTGCTCCACGAAACCCACCCGGGGGCAATGTTCCCTCTAAGCTGTGGAGACTTATGAGCAAAAACTCTACTTTGTGAGCTACTGGCATTAAAGTTGTGAGCGAGCGATTTGGCTACTGCATACGTTAGTTTGCTCTGGAGCCATCCTTCCTGAGCTAAGACAAAAATGTGTGAGCTGGAGGCTAAAAAACCGTGAGCTAGCTCACACTAACTCAGCTTAGAGGGAACATTGCCCGGGGGTAGTCCGGATGAAAGCACTGGCAAGGAGTTATGTCTGGTGGCTGGGACTAGACTGAGACATCAAGGACACCATCAAGCACTACACAAAATGCCAGGAGATGCGGCCCGCACCCCCCAGTGCTCCAGTGCAGCCCTGGGAATTGTCCCATAGGCCCTGGGCCAGGTTACATCTGGATTTTGCCGGACCGTTCCAGGGTCAGCTGTTCTTTATTCTCATGGACTAATATAGCAAATGGCTGGAGGTGGTCCCAGTTCCTTCTACCTCCTCACGGTCCACCATCCAGGCCATGTGGAGGATCTTCAGTGCTCAAGGCATTCCGGACTCCTTGGTCACTGACAACGGCTTGGGTTTCACCTCAGAGGAATTCCAGACATTCATCGAGTACTGTAGCATCTGCCACATCAGGTTGGCTCCCTTTACCCAGCAACAAACGGGCAAGCAGAGAGAATGGTAAGAACGACCAAAGAAGCGCTCCGGCGGATGGACTGGGAGTACAAGCTGGGATCTTTTCTCTTTGGTCAGCGGACGATGCCACACACCGCAATGGGTCGCAGCCCCACAGAACTTCTCCTGGGCTGATGCCTGACCACCAGACTCAATTGCTTCCACTCAGATCAGGCACCTGAAACTGAACCAGAGGTCATTGGGTTCCCCCCAGTGAGGTGTGGGGGCGGGGCACATGAAGCCCCACCCCCTGCTTCCGGCCGCCCCACTTCCAGCCCTCATTCAGCCAGGAGGAGGCAGGAGAAGAGGGAGGGGAAGTTGCTTCCTACCGTCGGGCCCCTGATGTCAGGGGGTGTGGCATATGCTAATGAGTTATGCTAATGTGTTCCCGTAGCTTTTTTTCTATGAAACGACCCCTGAACTTATCCCATCCCTGAGACGCAGGAGGCTTCATGCGGGTTCTTCCCAGAGGACCCAGTGTATGTACACAACTATGCATGGGGGCCACACTGGATCCCCACACGGGTAGTAAGGGTCACCAGACCTCGGTCCTATGAGGTCTCCTGCAAAGACAGCCAAGTCCTCTGGAGGCACATTGACCAGCTGCACCAGCAAGTCTTGTCCCTGGACCTGGAGGAGGGTGACTACGAGGAGACAGACACCTCGGAGGCCGCGATGCTATTGCCGCTCCAGGACTTGCCAGGTTTACCGGACATTTCGCCCGGACCCAGCACCGTGGAATCAACATCTGACAGGGAGCTCACTCCACAGAGCAGCACACCATCCAAGACACCCAAAAAAAATCCGACCAGTGCATCACTGGGCACATCAGAGCCAGCTCCCACGGCAGCCTCGGAGTTTCACTGCTCCACTAGAGAGCAGAAAGCACCAGGATATCTTACAGACTATGTGTGTGAGTGTGTTCCGGACCAAAGGGGGAGGGGTGTAATGTATTGAAGTTCAACCGCATGTGAGGTCGGGCCTCCATGTGGTCATGTGAAGCCACCAAGCTTCGCTCCAGAGAACAATGGCCCGAGCGGATCCTAGCCTGCACCTATCGGAGGGCTAGGATCCTAGCGAGGACCTATGGGACACCTAACCTAAAGAAATAACCTATCACTGGTATAGAGTGTGTTTTGTATGTGGGGTTTACTGGGAATATAAGCCGGCCTGCGAGCCGGTAGAGTTGTCTTGTTCTTCACTAAGTATGAGCTGAAATCACTGCGTCAGTCTCAGTACTTTTCAGAACCCCTAGGAGGGCAGGGCGAAACAGGATTTGCAGGCCAAAGCAGGAACCTTCTGCCACAGCCTGGTAAGCCAGCTTTAATAAAAATTAATTTCACTTCACTCATTTCCACTTTTTGCAAGTGAGTTGTTTGCTCTGGGGGTTATTTTAAGCAGAGAGGTAGTGCTATTGGATTACAGTCCATTTTTTTGCTGTGCAGCTGATTGTATTTCTGGCCCCACTTATAAAATAAGGCAGATTTTTTTTTTTTGCAGGTAACCCTTAAGGAAACAGGTGAAGTTGTGCCCCTCCACCACCACAGCACCTTTTTGAGAAGTGAGTTGCAAACCAGGGCTGAGTTTTCTTGGCCTTATGGGGATTCACATGGAGCTGCACTTTCAGTGTCCTGCTCCTTGGCTCTAGTATGTTAGTTTCTTCTTCCGACCTAATTATTGAAGAAACACACACACACACCACACACTTTGTTGCTAAGGGAGGCTGGTTGACCCTTGGAGACTGAGTGGCTATCTTGAGGTACGTGCCTCAAGTGTGCTAGGCGGCAGCCATTTTATCATGTAGGCAGAGCCTTTGTAGGACTTTTGCACATGGCTCTTTGACAGAGGAGGCTATCAACACCACCAATCCCCCCAATTTTAAAAAAATCTTTAGAACTATATTAGTAAATATGTTAAAGGGAGGGGGTAACAGTTGCAATGACAGTACATTGGGGTTTTTTTTAGTAAACAATTGGTCAAATAGGGTCGTTAGGATATGTAGTTTGTTAAGGAGCAAATTTACTAAAATATGAGTTAATTATCCTGTGCAGTTTATTATATAAGATGATAATGAAGCATGCCCAGCAGAAATTGTGCCATTTGGCACTATGGCCACTGACAGAAGATATCTTTCTTAAGGGTACAGGCTCCAACTTTATTGTTTTGGGGAGGATTAACTTATTTTTTCTGTTTCAGATTCTTCTGATGCTTTTTTCAGGTCTGCCTCGCCTTTTCATTTCCTCAGTGCCTGAATTTAATTATCCACATATTTGTCATGTTAAGAATAAAATATATTGACAATTATGTGATGCGGAAAATATTAGTCAGCAGGGATGATTGTTAAAGAAACACTCTTTTGGATATAATTTTCATTCTTTTGTATTACTATAATAGTGACAGATTTTTCCATACAAGAGTAGCAGCAACTCTTTCTTAAGATGCATGGTAGCCAAAATATCTTCTGGTAGGTCACAAGTAAATCTTTCCTGAAATTTCACATCTTGGGAGATAATTTATTTTATTTTCTATTATGCTAACAAGGAAGAGAAGACTTGAACCCAGAGATGACAAACATATTCTGAACAGACCTTCTCTTCTAACACATATAATTATCAGAATGATGGTGATTAATTTAGCCCCCACCTTTAAAGTTTCATCATAGACCCAGTAAACATTTGTAAATGACAATGTAACTTGTGTGATGAGTAACTTAAGTAATGTGTCATTCTGATCTGAAGCTAAGAAGGTCAGACGATCAATTTTCTACCGGTCTGGTGATGTATTCACTAGGATTTATAAGGCAGGCTCCATAGGCTCCATTCTTCATAGAATGAATGGCCATCCATATCGGTCTGGTGTAATTCCGAAGACTGTATGTATAATGTGGAAACCAGGCAACCTGTGTCATGTGGGAAAGTGTGTTTTTAGGAATGTGGCATTGGTGCTTTTGCTGCTGCACCAAATAGAGATAGATACAGAGAAATGTACCGTTGGTGATCCTCTCCATGTCCTTCATAGGTATTTTCAGTCAGGTGATCTCATCATAGGTGGCATTACTTCCCAGTTCTTACTGCCTTTTGTTGAGGATAACTTCAGACAACACCCTCGTCAATCAGAGATTGGTGAGAACATGTAAGGCACTATTTTTCTTTCTAATTGATTGCATTTGCTGTCAGGGGACCATGGTGAAATGTAATAATGCAGCGAAACGAACATTGTGCAAGATTTCTTCAAAATATATATTAGAACTTTTGAATCAAATTCTGCAATAATACCACAAAACATACAGTTGTTTGGAAAAGCAACATACTATGTATGATCAACATTCAATAGACGTAACACTTCAGTGTGAAAAGTCCTTATTACAAGATTCCATAAACACTCCAGGCGGCCAATACACTGTTCCAGAAAGTCAATGAGTTTCCTTGATCTTTGTTAGGACCACTTAATGGGAGCTAACTCACAAAACAGAGGAAAAGAAGAGTACCAACCAGTACAACCAATAATGATGACAAAACAGAGAAATATGTTTGCAACCATTTTTTTCAAGGGTTAACATGACTCACCCAAAGCCTTCAGTAAATACGCAAAACAGTTCAACAATGCTTCATCCCGAGTGTCTAGTGGACTTGACTAGGCACCTGTTATGCTTGGGATGAAGTGTTGTTGAAAAGTTATGTATATTTACTTAAGGCTTTCATTGAGTCATTCTAACCCTTGAAAAATGGTTGCAGACATATTTCTCTGTTTTGTCATCATTATTACCCCCCCCACATCAACCTTGTGAAGTCAGTTTGGCTGAGAGAGTCACTGGCCCAAGGTTACCCAGGTGTCCTGGCTGGACTGTGATTTGAATCTAGGATCTTGTTTGAAACAATAAATAATATAGCTAATATATCACACTGGCAGTCACAAGCCAACCTAAGTGGTTTATGCCGTTAAATATGAATTGAATCAATTAATCAAGTGATCCATTAAAGTTTCCAGACATAGTTCTGAACCACTATATCACATCATATCACTGTCTTCCTGTCTCTTGCCATGCTCTGCTTTGGGGGAGGGAGCTGAATTTAACTGCATTTTTTTAAAAAAGGATTCATACATTTTTTCTAATGTCCCTTGTTTTCATTTGCAGCCTCATATCTGGTTTCCTCCTGAATATATTCCCCCTCATTCCACCAACTAAGTCTTGAGTAGTCAGTTCTGGCTTAAAAAAAAAAATTAAATGGCTATTTACTTGATTACATAAAATTGAAAAATTTCAGATATTTTTTTTTTGGTCAGAAAAACCTCTTTTGAAGTTCTGTTATCTTGAGTAGTCAGTTCTGGCTTTAAAAAAAATTAAATGGCTATTTACTTTATTACATAAAATTGAAAAAATTCAGATTTTTTTTGGGGGGGGTCAGAAAAACCTCTTTTGAAGTTCTGTTCAACTCTTTCAAATTAATGTTTGGATATTTCAGAAAGCAAAAGTAACTACAGGGTTTTTTTAAAAAAAAGGAATTTCAGTGGCCTTATATTTTAAATTGAATTTGAATAATATGGCCAGTGACACAGGCAGTTCACATATCTTTGGAGATTGTATGTAGTTTTATGCAATCTTCATCACACACGTACCATTTTCCATTTTCCTAAGAATTCAATCTTACCTGCCAATTCTTAAAATTTAAGACAAGAAGGTCGGATCTGATGCAATTCCTCAAGACCTCTAAGGCAGAGATGTTCCACCAGGCTTTTGGTTGAGGACAAATGGTTAAAACTGGCACCCTCCTGCCCCTTTGGGGGGCAGTTAAAAAAAACTGCCACCCTCCTTTTTTACTTTTGGCCTCGCATCCCCTTTCCCGCCCTGCTCCTCAAAGAGCATGGCAGCCGGCAAAAAAGGGGTTGATTGCCATCTTGATTGGTTGTTTTATTAGTGCAGTGTAATAATTTTATCATGTTGATTGTATTTTAATGCTGTAAATTGCCCAGTGCCCACTTGTGGGGTTCGGTGAAAAAACAACAACAACAACAATAATAATAAGGTGTTTCCTATATAAGTGATGGATTTGGCTCAAACTAATGTATCTTGTTCTGGGTTGTTGTTGGTGATTATTGGTAGGCTGAACGCCAGAGTCAATCATTTTGCAGAGAGTTTTATGTCAGGAGAGAAAAGGAGACAGAACAGTGCAGTTTGCTTTGAAACTACCAATGACTTTGATTTGCATGTGGACTGGACACTTCAAAACCTATTAGGGTTTCTCAAAAGAATCCTTAAACACACAATTATCAAGCATGGGCTTACTGATAGCAAGCAGACATAATACACATTCAAAGCTGTATACTAAACATATACAAAAATAAGAATGTGCCATGACAGTATTCCTTTGCGTATGAAGCATCTTCTTCTAAAACAAGTTTCCTTGGTGGAGCACAAGTGATGGGGCAATGATTTTACAAAGTGAAAATTTCCCCTGTGATGCTGTATACAACTCTCATTCTAGTGTACTGACGAAAAACTACCAGCATATTTTGGCTTTGGTATTCGCGGTGAAGGAGATCAATAAAAATCACCAGATCTTACCCAACATCACTTTGGGCTTCAACATCTATGACAGTTATTTCGATTCACGGCGGACCTATCGTGCCACACTGGATCTTCTTTCAACATATAAGAGATTCACCCCCAACTACAAGTGTGGTATCCAGAGTAACCTGATATCAGTCATTGGAGCTCTTTACACTAAAACGTCACTCAACATAGCAGAAATTTTGGGCATTTACAAAGTTCCACAGGTAATAGAATAAATAACCAATAAGTCACATTTTCTTTGTCTTTCCAAATATGACATTGTTGTATGGGCAGTCTGAGACTGAGGTGGGGCTTGCATTTTTAATAATTTTCCTCAACAGAGCACAACAGAGAAAAAATAATTTCTCCAGTAGGTTCTTAAAAAAATCTAGTGCCTTTTTTCAAACTTACTAGGATTCCCTCATGTTAAAGAAGCCTCATGAAACTGACTTTTCTGGTCTGCATGCAGAAAGAGGAGAGAATGGGCCATCCCTATGATTTCTCTGTCCAGTTGACCTACACGCTGTGCGAGAAAAAATTCCACTTCCACAAATTTGCTTTCCTTGTCTAAATGCTATTTTTTGTAGGTGGTGGGAGAAGCTCTGTGACTTGTGTCCTGTCTTCCTACTTGACCCATCTTGAATTCCTGTTTGATTTACAAAGACAAGCATGTATGGTGTTGTTTCTATATTTACTAGACACTAGTCCCTATGCTCCATATATTAGGCCGCATTACTCATGGGCAGAGTTCATGTCAAGTGGCACCTTTGAGACCAACAAAGTTTTATTCAAAGAGTAAGCTTTCATGTGCAAAAAAACCCATGTCATCATGGGCAGTGACTGTGGGATGTCAGCAAACACAGCCTGGTACTGCACATGATTGCCTTGGGTGCACAAGGCTCCCAGCCATTGCTCCCTCCAATTTACTTCTTTATTTCCTTAATTTCTACCCTCCTTTCTCCCCCATGGGGACCCAAAACAGTTTACAGTGTTTGCCTCTCTTCCATTTTATCCTTACAACAACTCTGTGAGATGCATGAGACTGAGAGTGCATGACTGGACCAAGGTCACCCTGCAATGCACAGTCAGCAGCTTTTTCGAGTAAGAGCTTGCATTTGGCTCAAAAAGTTGCAATTCCTGCCTTGTCGTCATGGTGTTTCTAATTTTTAAGTTCACAGGGGTAAGAATGACAGACCCTAGGAGTAACAGAAGTGTTCTGTGAATGGAATGACAGGTCCTGGAGTGGAATGACAGCCCCTGGGGATAGCAGGAGTGTTCAGGGACTGGAATGAGAGACCACAGAGTGGAATGACAGCCCCTGGGGGTAGCAGGAGTGTTCTGGAAATGGAATGAGAGACCATGGAGTGGAATGACAGTCCCTGGGGGTAGCAGGAGTGTTCTTTGACTAGAATGAGAGATCACAGAGTGGAATGACAACCCCTCGGGGTAGCAGTTGTGTTCTGGGAGTGGAATGACAGGCCCATTGGTGAAATGACATCCCCTTGGAGTAAGAGGAGTGTCCTGGAACTGGAATGCCAGGCCTATCATTACAGTCCCAGGACACATCTCCTACCCCCTGGGCGGTCACTCCACTCTGGAGCCAGTTATTCAAGTCCCAGAATACTCCTGCTAACCCCAGGAACTGCCATTCTACTGTGGGTCCTTTCATTCCAGTCCCAGAACACTCCAGTAACCCCCAGGGGCCATCTAGTGATGAACAATAGATTGTGATTAAATAACTGGAAAAAAGACAAAGTGGACAGTTCCCCTAATGCTAACTTGAAAGCAGAGGCGCAGCAGTTCTAAACCACATGGGATAACAGCAGCACCAAGCTGATTCTAAAATGCATATATAGATTTGGCCTAAATCAAAGGCAACGTTCCCATTTAACACACTATGAATGTATCTGTCTGTTTGCTGAGGTTGTGGAGGAGCAGTAGCAGCATGAGAGAAACAGATGGGTTGTTTTGTTGATTGCTGCCGTACGTCCTGGGGCTACTTCTGCTTGGCTTTGACCCAGTGTCCAAGGTACCACTATGGAAGCAGGCCACAAGCTGAAGCTTCCTCCTGAATGGCTCTTCAGGCCACTTGGGACTCTAGGTGGTGAAAGCAGTGGCACAAGAGGCAATGGCACACACAAGCCATTCCTGCTACTACTGCCCCACCTTATAGGGCTGCTGAGAGAGTGCCAGACAATGTGCTCACTTGACTACTAGAAGGAGTGAAAAGAGTACTAGTAAGAATCACACTTGGAATTCATATATTCTGTTTCAAGCTAGACTATTTGGACATCATGAAACCTTTCACCTGGTTTCAAGATCCGCAGTTGGATGAACAGGCAAAGATCTCAAGACCAAAGCATGGGGGAATGACTACATTTTACAGGAAACCAGGGAGCATTAGCCCCTTATCATATTACGGTGCATGTATGTATTTTAGAAAATATAATACAAATTTTCTGGTAATAATTCATGAGACTGTATATGTAGGATGAATTGTGCATGAGAGGAGGAAATTCTGTGTTAAAAGATTTCACTGGGCCCTGAAGAATTAGGGTTTGGTGTTGAATGTTCTCATGCAATAAAGTTGCTGTAACTGTGAGGCAAGTAGATACTGCCTTCCCATCCTTTCTTTTGCTGGCTCGCCTGGCCCATGCCCTTCCTGTCCTGATGGGCACTTCACTGCTTTAAAATGAAGGACATCTGGTTATTCGAAGAAAATCAAGAACAATTGATCTAGTGAAAATTTGGGCAGATTTTTTTTTAAAAAAATCATACACACAAGAGAAATAGAGGACAAAAATCTCTTCAGGATCAGGCACAGTGCCTTAGTTTTCCCACCCTTATCATGTGATTGGATTCTGAATGAAAAGTCAAACATGTATAACATAGCCTGATTTCTAGTCACAGAGCATTTGGGGTGGGGGATTTCAGTACATCCCTAAGAGGCTACACTTCAAATAGATTAAAAATGGTGAAAGATTTGTTTGACAGTGTTACACACAGCTACCACGTATGTGACTGTGTTTGTGTGGGAATATCTCTCTCTCTTCTTCTCCACCTACTTATCCCTTTATCTTTCTATAGTTCACTTACGGGTCTGTGCCAAGGATGAATGATGAAGCAGAGACCATTTCCTTCTACAAAATGGTCCCTAATGAAGCCTATGAATATACTGGGATTCTCCAGCTACTACTGCATTTCAGGTGGACATGGGTTGGAGTCCTTGCAGCAGGTGGTGACGTCGGAGAAAGATTTGTGCAGACAATAATTTCAGTTTTCCCCCTCAGAGGCATCTGTTTTGCCTTCTTAGGAAGACTAATGACACTTTATATGGGAAACTTTCTTGAATTCATGAATTCGTTGGTGTCAATATATAATATGTTCACAGAAAGCAATGCTAATGTAGTCATTGTTTATGAGGAACATATGATACATTTGAGATGCTTATTATATTTACCAGAAATGGGAATGGTGACCATGGAGCCTAAAGGTAAAGTGTGGATTATGACCGCTCAAATGGTGTTGATGTCATTGATTTATCAAAGGAGTTGGGATATACAAGATATCCATGGTGCTCTGTCCTTCACAGTTCATTCAAATGAAGTTCTAGGATTCCAGGATTTTCTTCGGACCAGAAACCATTTCTGGACAAAAGAAGATGGTTTCATCAGAAACTTCTGGGAACTGGCATTCAGCTGTGTTAGCAAGGGAAGTGAGAAAACCTGTACTGGAGCAGAGAAGCTGGAGAGCCTTTCAAGCTTATTCTTTGAAATGAACATGATTGGCCACAGCTACAACATCTACAATGCGGTCTATGCCATGGCACATGCTTTACATGCCATGCAGTCATGTCAGCACAAACACAGATCAAGTGTTGACAGAAGGATACTGAATCTTCAGGATCCACAGTCATGGCAGGTAATAGTGATACATGGCAGTGCAATAACAAGCTCCAAGATATATTTGTTTCTATGCCATTTCCCTGGGAGCAGTGGCCTGGGCAGCTTCTCCTCCTTCATATACTTGGTCAAAAATAAGAACAGAAAAAAGAAATATGTGTGTGTGGGGGGGGATTTATTTAAAGAAGAGGAACCAGCAGCTCCCCTGCAATTTTGGTGCCAGTACTTTTAAACACACACATACCCAGCCCCTCAGAAAGATTTCCCATAAGGAATAATGAAGACAAGAAATATCAGAATCACACCTCCTAAAACAAAGAAAGAAAGAAACCCGGGTCAGAATTCCAGAAACCCAGGAAGACAGATTTTTTTGCAGCTCCACAACCCTACTTCCATAGGATTCTGGGTACACTTGCTCAGGACTGCTCTCTTCAGTGGGCTCCTAAAAAGGGTTAAAACAGCAATCTTTTCAGAAAATATACAAGAATATCGCATGGCCATTATTTATTTATTTAAATTAAAACATACTTACTCTGTCTTGAGCCTCATTGAGAAAGGTTAATTTCTCTATTAATGAAAGAAACTTCCCATTCTTCTCCCCAAAGGCATACAAAGCAGCTTACAAGAATAAGAGGTGGGGGAGTATAAATCAATCAGCACCCCCATTCCCCTAGCAAATTATATGCTAGGCTGCTCCAGAAATTCTACAGCTGGCTTTTCCAAAGACCCTGGCTATGGATCATGAGCCAACATACCAATGGCCAAGATGCCTTTGGTTCTTACATTTCAGCTGATGCCAAGAGCTTATCCCTTTAACACTTTATAACAGGAAGAGGGGAAACCATTGTTCAGCAGATCAGCAGGGTGTTGCAGCTGACCAAGATATTCTTCATCCTCTCCCTCCTTCACTTAAGGGAGCATGCACTACACTGTTTATGGGTATATGATTGCATATACAATATCTAGCATCGAGGGCCATGGCATATGCTTTAGATTATTTCCTAGGTGCCTTGCTGAGTGTCCCATGTTTAATGGCTGTCATCAATTGAACAAGCTCAAACAGAAGGACTGGGAAAAGCCTCTGCCTGAGGACATTTGGAAGCAGTTGCCAATGCATGTAAACATCACTTGGCTAGATGGCTCATCTATTATCAGTCTGCATCTTTTAAATGTTTATGTTTTCTTTTATTAATTTAATTCAGCTGCACTACTTTCTCAGAGATATCTCTTTTAACAACAGCGCTGGAGACAGGATTTCCTTTGATCAGAACATGGAACTGATAGAGGGATTTGACATCGTGAACTTGCTCACTTTTCCCAACCATTCATTCCATAGAGTGAAAGTAGGAAGACTGGATCCCCACGCTTCCCAAGACAATAAGCTCACTATTCATGACCAATCCATCACATGGCATAGCAGTTTTAAACAGGTAGGTAGGATCAGAGGGAAGAAAACCTGGTAGTGCTTCCATTCTGAATGAATTATTCTTGGCATGTCTTTAAGTAATGTCATCCTAATGTTTCAGATGTTTCTGTGTGTATCTTTGGATATATAAATTAGGGGTGTAAAGACATGTTTTAATTCTGCATCATAATTTCAGAAAGGACAAGATCATTGCTTTTATTACATGTCAGGAGTGTGTTTACCATATCAGAAAATCATGTTGGATTGGGTGTCTGGCCATTTATTTTACTAGAAAACCTTTCTGGAACAACTTTTTTTTCCCACCAAATGACACCAAAGTTTTAGCAAACCAAGGATATCCTCTCTACTAAGGATCCCTGAAGTTTCAAAAAATTGAAGAAGGGGTTCCCATTTAGAGCTTCCTCAAGAGAATTCCACCAGTTACCCTTATCTCCAGGGGAAAAGAGAAAAGCTAGCTAGCTATTATTAGTAATTATCAAAAATAGACCAGACAGTAGTTCAGGCAAGGGTTTAGACTGGAGTCCAAGGTCCAGGCCAGGATCTGCCTACTCCAAGCAAGGTCCAGCAGGAGCATCTCAAGCATCTCCATGACTTCAACTGCGAGAAGTACACCTCCAGTAGTTTGAGGGGAATTTCTGCATAGGATAGTGTGACTGGCTGAGGGGAGGTCTGCTAATTACTCATTGGCTGGGAAGCTAATTTTCTGCAATTCCTTTTTGTAGGAAAGATTAACAAACTGGAGGCAGAAAACTGAGAATAAGCCTCCTAATCAAATTCTGGAAGGCTTTTGCTAACTTAAATATTGTTATTTCTGATCAATCTGATGATCGGAAAGTCAAATAATGGGAGGGGCATGCGGAAACAATATTCTAGTATATATGCATGGGGTATTCTGGAGATATGCAGCTATTTCCTCTTTTCATGGAAAGATGACTTGATAAAATTTTACAGAACTGTTGTTAGAACAGCTATCCACCTGAAATCTAGGTCCTTAAAGAAATGAAAATACCCACATACATTCTCCTAAATGGTAATTACCTCTTATTTTCCTATGTAATAACCAGAAATTGCCTGTTTCTCTATGTACTGAGAGCTGCCAACCGGGTTATAGGAAGAGAAGGCAGGAAGGGAAGCCATTTTGTTGTTACGATTGTATTCCCTGTACAAGAGGAAAGATTGCAAGCCAGAAAGGTAAGAGATCGTGCTACTGGATTTAGGCAGCTGTAACTCTGCTTAGAGTGGTGCTGGTTGTGTACAAACCTGATAGGTCTGTATAGACCAGAAATACTGCTGCCACTGTTGTTATTCAAAAGTTCCAGTTTATGACATGTTGTCTCCCCATTAAAAAAAAGCTGCACTCTCTCCCCCAACTATACTATGATCTGACACCTACATCTCATATAGAAGTGTCACTGCCAGCATTTTCCTTCAAAAGTTCCTGTTCCTGAGATGTCATCTCACCATTCAGAAGAAAACTAAGGTCACCTTTTTTCCTACTAACCTAAACTATGCTTTGCATCAGTTGTTATACACTTGTTGCTCTTGTAAGCCACCCTGAGCCTGCTTGCGGGGAGGGCGGGATATAAATGTGAAAATAAATAAATAAATAAATGACTTTTAAAAGAATAGGTAATGGAAATTGGACATAAAATAGGTGAAATGAAAAGGCTCATTGTGATAATGAAAGAGAACACAAAGAATTTAAAAGGCACTTTTCTATATCCCTAACATCCTGAATTGTCAGGACTCTCCTTACTGTTTTCAGTTATTTTCAGATGTTTTGGGATGGTCCAGAAAATTTGGGGCAATTTTATAAATGGCCCTTCCCATGCCAAGCCCCCAAACAGCATGAGCAGAGAGGGAGGATAAGAATGACAGAGAGGAAGCTGCTCCTGCCAAACAACTGTTTGGCAAGGTTTTCCTCCCAGAAGAAGGAGGAGGAGGAGGAGATTGGATTTATACCCTGCCCTTCACTCAGAGTCCCAGAGCGGCTTACAAACTCCTTTCCCTTCCCCTCCCCACAACGGACACCCTGTGAGGTGGGTCGGGCTGAGAGAGCTCTGACATAAACTGCTCTTTTCAAGAGCACCTCTGAAAGATCTATCCCTTGCCCAAGGCCATCCAGCAGCTGTGAGTGGAGGAGTGGGGAATCTAACCCGGTTCTCCCAGATTAGAGTCTGCACACTTAACCACTACACCAGACTAGCTCTTTAAATTTGAAAAGACCATTAGTTTTTTATGAGAAGCTCTGGTCCCCAAAATGGGGGGCCAGGTCTATAGCTGTAGAACATAATGGCCCTATAAAATTCCAAGAGAGTGGAGATGCCAACTAATTGCTGATTGGTAGACCTTCCAGGCCAGGTCTACCAGTTTTGGGAAATAATGGAGGCATTACTTTCTGTGGATGGTAGAGAGGCTAGATTTACCACCCTGAGTAAATAACAGGTGAGGTACCTGAAGCATTTGTCTGGGTCATCTATTTTTGTCTTCTTCACTACTTCCTCTTTCTCTTCCCTGAAAGTAAGAATGGGCATGAACTGGCTCAGAGACAAAAGTTTGTCATGAATTTTTGTGGGTTCGTGGTTCATGAACTTAGATCCATGGCAGGTCAATCGGCATGAATTTTCCACAAATATTCAAGCAGTTTGTGGTGGTTTGTGGATGGATACATTACAAGACAGACTGTTTCCACTCAATAAAAATGTTTACCAAACTTCAAAGCAACAAAGGAACATCAGAGGATTTGGGGGGGGGGTCAGAATTCTCCAGGCTTGGAAATCCCAAAAGGTTTTCTGTACATTTGATGTATGAAGCTTGCCCTTTTGAACCTGAGCTTGACTGTTCTCCCAAAAGCACTTTTCTGAAGGTATCTTCTTTGCAGGGCGATAACTAGGACCCCATAAATCCAATCTGCACATAACTTTGGAGGGAAGGTAGAGGATCATTAGGGGAGGCCCCCTGTGTCTTTGATGTCTCTAGCTTACACAGATTTCATTCTATACTCTCCTGTACTTCCTAAACTAGTGCCTGTCATTTACCCATGAAGCACTTTTCTGGGGGCACCTTCTTTGGGGAGCCATAACTCAGATCCCGTAAATCCAACACTCATCAAATTTGGAGGGCAGGTAGAAGAGAGACAGCTAGAGATCCTGTGCAAGATTAGTTTCTCCACACACTGGGGCTATTCTACCACATTATGAACCTCATGAGCAGAACCGGTTTGTTTAGCCCCTAAAAATTTGTCTCACCTCTTGGTTTGCAAACCAGGCACACCATGAACCATGAACTGAAATGTATTTTCCCAGTTTGTGCCCATCCCTTCCTGGCAGCTCCCATAGCCTCACCCCTTTTCCTGCTTCCTTCTTTCCTTACCACACACTATGCCAAAGGGCTAATTAAACCAAGAGTTGAGGATATTGAGTGACAATCTGACATCTCTAAGGCTTCCAAACTCAGGTGTTGTTAAATATCAAAAGCACCACTGAGCCGGCAATATATTTGACTTCAGTGGAGGGAAAGAATTCTAGAAGGGCGTTTGCCCTAGCTAGATGTTTTGTCCTTCCATCTGCAGTTATTCAAGGCAGGTACAATAAAAACCGCTACTCTGAAAGGCCCATGCCTTTTAAGTGAGGTAGAATCAGTAGAGCCTATGTTCTTCAGATGTCCATTTTACAGGGAGGCTCACCTTAAAATTATTACCCCTTTAGTCGATAGGACACCTGGACACATTAATACAAACAAAGCAGGGCTTCACTGGCTCCTTTCAGATAAGAATGCGGAGATTACACATTCAGTCACTGAGTTTTGTGCATTAATTCTTAGATTGCGGGAATCACATTTTAAAAGTTCTTAAATTCAGATTTCTATTATTGTATATTGACTGTTTGTTTTCCTCTCCCTCACATATTATGCTTACTTTGTATGTTGGTCTTAAGACCGTAATAATAAAATTAAACTAAACTAAACTATTTATTCTGGGAATCTGGGAGTGTTTGGGGTCATTTTAGATATCCTGATCTAACCCAAAGAACTAATTTGGGGATTATTTGGGGCTTGGCTATATCTTAATTACATACTCCTTCTGTGGCTCTGATATGGGGGACTACAACTCCCTGGCCCACTTTTTCTGCCTATACTGCCCTCAGCATGTAAGTAGGATTTCTCAACCTTTAAGAGGCATGTGGCTGGGGGCAGGCACTGTACTACTGCTGGGGCCCTGAATAGACCATGCGTGGAACCCCAATGGAAGGAGACTGATTGACTGTCCTGTCTTTTTTGGCCTCACTGTTACATTGCTGTTATGTGGCACAGCACAATTCCTATGGACTCCTCTGTTGTCTCTGCTGTCATGGACATGATGCTTTCATGATGCTAACTTTGCACTGTGGTCCTTTTCTCTTTGGAGAGCTAAATGATAGTGCCACTGTTCTTCTGGTAGCCCAACACCACCACAACTGCATCCCTCAGTACCAGGCAGCCTTTTCCTTTTTTAAATTTTTTTATTGGATTTCTAATCAAGTTTACATACACATCAATTACAAATTTACAAAAACATCAATCTCAATAATAATAATAAAATATACAGTTCCCACTATAACAGATTACCACATAGGTCATATATATCTTATACTATTAATCCTAATAATCATTTGGCGCATTATTAATTTTCACCAAAAATCTCTTTATCAACTTTAATTTTCTCAAGACATTCCACTATATAGATTTCCACTTATTTCATAATAACTTCCCTCTCCAAAAAAATAAATAAATAAAAAAATTTTCATTTATTCTTGTCTTATCTTAAGTTTAAACTAATTTTATTTTACTTTCCTCATGTTTTCGTTATCTACCTCCTGTATATTCCACTCAAAGTTATTCTGTACTATAAATTGGCTTTGAACCCATTTTATCTAGTATTTTACCTTTTCCTTATTTTAATGAATCTGTATGTATACTATCATTTAAAACACAAATACTTACCATTCCTGGTAGCCCAACATTGTCTCAGTGATGATCCATTTAAAAAATGATAAATTACCAAAAATAATTAAAACCTTACTGTTCAGCCACACATACAAAGAAGTGCCATAGCCAAATTATCCCTTAAGTTTGAGATGATACAGCCTTGTTACATTTTGGAAAGCTGGGAGAAAAGGTTCCTTGTGTGTAGGAGTGTCCAGAGAGTAGCATTAATATGTCTGTCTTTGAAGTGGAGCATTTCCAATGTACAAACCCTTTCCCTCTCAGTAGTCCTAACAAACTAATGCAAACTGTGGGGCTTGACCTGAAAGGCAAAGAGAAAAACAGAGATGAAAAGGTATGAGCTGGAAGAGGCATCTCTGGGTGACTTTAGCAAAAGTTTAGTTTTGCCTATGACTACCACACAAAAGGACCATAAAATCCAACCTGTCACTTGGCTCAAGTGGTTAAGACACTACACTGCAGGCTGTGGAAGGTCAGTAGTTCAGCAGTTCGAGACCTGGGTGCCACATGACGGAGTGAGCTCCTGTCTCTAGTTCCAGCTCCTGCCAACCTAGCAGTTCGAAAGCAAGAAATTGCAAGTAGATAAATAGGTACCACTTCGGTGGGAAGGTGACAGCGTTCTGTGCGCCTTGGTGTTTAGTCATGCCAGCCACATGACCATGGAAACATCTCCGGGCAGCGCTGGCTCTTCGGCTTTGAAACGGAGATGAGCACTGCAACCCTAGAGTCGGATCCGACTGGCTTTCGAGGAAGGGAACCTTTACCTTTATAATACAGAAGTATTGCCCAAGTATATGTCAAATACCTAGGTGATATCCATACAGAACAAAAATTTACTCTATAGGGCAAGTCTAGACTACTGTGGACATTTGAGCATTTTAAAAAAATGGGACTAGAAACCACCTGAAACAAACCAGAAGTAGAAGAATGAGGGAACAGCATGTGGGTCTCTAACTTCAAGGTATGACTGCAACGTTGAACCAGTAGTTCATCACTTGAATCACCACATTACACTGACTCTTGTATGAGACAATTTATGTGAGAAGATGACCTTTGGAAGTTTGAGGACACTCAAAATAAACATTTTCTTTTCCAGATTTGGATGACTGCTTTAAATGCCCAGAAGATCAATATCCAAATAAGGACCGTGATTCATGCATTCCAAAGGAGATAAGCTTCTTGTCTTATGAAGATCCCCTGGGGATCAGTTTAGCTGTTTTGGCCCTTTCATTTTCTTGGCTCACTACTTTGGCTTTAGGAAGCTTTGTAAAATACCACAATACTCCCATCGTCAAAGCCAACAACCGTAATCTGACTTATGGTCTTCTCATCTCCATCCTGCTCTGCTTCCTTTGTGCCTTGCTATTTATTGGGCAGCCTGGGATGGTAACATGCCTCACACGACAAATTGCTTTTGGCATCATCTTCTCCGTGGCTATATCTTATGTGCTGGCAAAGACTGTCACTGTGGTTCTGGCTTTTATGACCACCAAACCAGGATCCAGGAGTAGGAAATGGGTGGGGAGGGCCTTAGGTAACTACGTTATTCTTTTCTGCTCACTTATCCAAGCAGGCATTTGTGCTGTATGGTTGGGAGTCTCTCCCCCATTCCCAGATGTTGATGTCAATTCCATGACTGAAGAAATCACCTTGGAATGTAATGAGGGATTGCCTATCATGTTTTACTGTGTCTTGGGCTATATGGGCTTCCTGGCCTGTGTCAGTTTCATGGTGGCTTTCCTTGCCAGGAAGTTACCTGACAGTTTCAATGAAGCCAAATTTATCACATTCAGCATGTTGGTGTTTTGCAGTGTTTGGTTATCCTTTGTTCCAACCTACCTGAGCACCAAGGGGAAATACATGGTGGCTGTAGAGATCTTTTCTATCTTGGCTTCCACTGCTGGGTTGCTGAGTTGCATCTTTTTCCCTAAATGTTACATCATTGTGTTTAAACCTGAGCTGAACAAGAGGGAACAGCTAGTAAGGAGGAAGATTTAAAAACTTTAGTGTAAGTCAAGTGTATGTATAAGCCTGTACTTAATTTTTTTCTGATAATACGTTACAATTATATCCTCTCAAAAATTTTATGATGTTACAGGGGTTTTTTTGTGGGGGGTGGGGGGCACTTAATAAAACTGCCTTTGATGCAATTTTCCTTGAGTTTTTGCAGTTGCTTTTTAATGAAAAGCATTTACAGGTTACATTGAAGTTCTTTTGCATGAAGAAAAAGCCTAGTTAAAAGCTCTGACTTACTCTACCTCCTAAAATGTTCTGATTTTCTTTTAGAATTCATCTACAGTACACAAGATTTTTTAAAATAGAAAATAACCTATGACAGATTGAGGCCATACTCAGTAGCCTGTAAGAGGGTATGTTTAAGAATGTGATACATACCAAAGGCCACTTTTGGAGGAGTTAATTTTATTATTGGGAGGTGGTTAAATTGCAGTTATTGAGGGTCACTTTTTGTGGGATCACTCCTTCTCTACTTTGGAAAGGACTGTACACTTTGGACTAAAAAAATCCTGTTATCCTTGGACATTAATGGAAATAGGAGGAAGGTTGGTGTGTTTTCTCTCTCTCCTTTTTGGATTCTGCTCCTCAACATTTCACAAAATACTCTTGAATACCATCTAGAATAAGGAATGAAGGAATCCCAGCGGAGAGGATGCATAGGGAATTTACTATCCTGGGGTGTGGGGTGCATGCGATGCAAAGAGGACAGGACACAAGTTTGCAGGAAGCTGATCTGCCACCTCTCCGCTTCCCAGCGTTTATTTATAAGCTCAGTTTCCCCCCATTTCCCTCCCCCTCCTCTCTCTCCCTCCTTCTCTCTGCGTAGATCGAGCATCCTTTTGGAATGTGTGTGTAAGCTCTCTGTTATCTCTGCCAAGGTCACACTGACTGCATCATTAAGCAGTACCTCATGCTCTTAGCACACAAATACTTTTGGGTTTCCAATCTCCAGGCAGGAGAATAGTGATTTATTCTGCACTGCTTTCCTACACTATCCCCTATTCAGTACATTAATTGTTTGAAAATTGGTAAAAATAGTTAACTATTCAGAGGTTGCAATGAATCTTTGTTCACTGGAGAGGAGGTCTTTTTTTCTACGTAAAAATCTTTATTTCTAAAGGGAAGAGTACACAGGAAAATCTACAAAACAACAAACACTTAAGACTACATGCTTGCAACAACAGATTGTAATGGAGATTCTTCCTTTCTTCTTGACCCCTAGAAGGAAATCACCTGAATGCATTAACCAATGATTGTTAGTAAAGAGGCTTTAGTTTCATGCGCTTCCTCCCCATTGCCTTTCTGTCAAGTTCCCTTCCAGGTCAGTCTAAACAATAGCACATAAGGTAAGCACATTAACCCTATAATGACTGACTTTAGACCTTGCAACATAAATGTTTCCAACATTAATTTCTAAGTGTAAAAAGAAGTACTCATCACAGTAAAGCTGCAGATCATTTCCCCCCAGTCCCTATTCAAACGAAGAATGGTACAGCAATTGAATGGTTACAAAGCAACTGTCCAATGGGGAGGCATGCTGTAGGGACTACACATAGTAGCCTTCTGCCTTCCTAGCAGACTTTTGCAATGTGCTGCCAAGGAGGATGGAGAAGAATGGTGGTTTGAGCAGCAAGGCTGAACTAAGAGGTATGAGCATTGGGCATTTGGTTTTATGTGTGATTGCAGTCCAAGTGTAGCAGTTGTAGTGTGTGTGAGAGAGAGTCTTTGAGTGACTATCAGATTGTAGTGGGGGCATGAGTGAATTCATTGATTTTAAAGGTTGGCTATCCCCCCCCTTTTCTCTGCAGTCTCCCTACTCCTTTCCTGTATTAGAACATAAGAAAAGCCAATGTTGGAGCAGGCCAATGTCCCATCCACCAAGTGCCATCAGGAGGTCCACAAGTGGGGCAAGGACACTAGAAGCCCTCCCACTGTCACCCCCTCCCTAGCACCAAGAATAAAGAGCATCACTTGCCCTAGACAGAGAGTTCCTATATATACCTTGTGGCTAATAGCCACTGATGGACCTCTGCTCTATATGTTTTTCCAATTCCACCTTGAAGCTCTCCATGCTTTTAGCTGCCACCATGTCCTGTGGCAGTGAATTCCATGTGTTAATCACCCTTCCTTTTATATGTTCTAACCCAACTGCCCAGCATTGAGTGCCCACAAGTTCTTGTATTGTGAGACAGGGAGAAAAGTTCTTCTTTCTCTACCTGCTCTATCACATGCTGTCATGACCCCAGCAGGTTGCCACCTTCTACCGCCGCCACCCTGGAATTCGGGTCCCTTGAGAAGGCCGAGGGTACCTTCCCAAGCCTCTTCAAATTGCCCCTTTGTAGCCAAGAAGCATAAGCGTGATGACCAAGGCAGAGAAAAAATTAAACAGAAAGGGTTTATTAACACAGTACTGGGGCAAGGAAAACAAGACAAGGTGCTTTAAAAGGTATAACAGTGTTTAAAAGGCAAAATAAACACAATCTAACGCAGCTACCTATTACTCCTAACTGGTTACTACTTCCAGGCCCACAGCCTGCCTTTTATACCAGGCTATGCTACCTGTTCTCACTCTGTCCCAGTGAGGAATCTTGCTCTCCCCCAGACTAGCCTGTCCCCTCAGGAGACCAGGCCGCAGAGAGACGACAGCAGTGAGAGATCTTTCTCTCTGAGATATCTTTCTGTCCCCATGTGACCAGGCCACAGAGAGAGATGGAAGAACCCTGTTTTCCACACTTAACAGCTTAAGACAGAATCTCCTCACATAATATTTGAACTCCCATTGGCTATAACCCTCTCTAAACATTATGGGGATTGTAGGCTGTCTGCTTTCATACAGGTCTATCCTGGGACCAGGCCGCAGCAGGCCCAGCTCCCAGTCCTGCACAGATCATGACACATGCATAATCTTGTAAACCTCTACCATGTCAACCCTCCGTTGTAGTTTCTCCAGGCTAAAGAGCCCCAAGCACTTTAACCTTCATCCATAGGGAAAGCGTTCTAACCCTTTTATCATTCTAGTTGTCCTTTTCTGCTTTTTCCAATGCCATAATATCCCTTCTGAGGTGTGGTGACCTGAATTGCACATAGTATTCCAAATGAAGTCTCACCACTGATTTATACAGGGGGATTATGATACTGGCTGATTTGTTTTCAATTCCCTTCCTAATAATCCCCAGCACAGCATTGGCCTTTTTATTGCAGTGGCACACTGTCTCAACATCTTTAATGAGTTATCTACTACGACTCCAAGATCTCTCACTTGGTCAGTCTCTGCCAATTCAGACCCCATCAATGTGTATTTATAGTTAGGATTTTTGGCTCCAATGTGCATCACTTTGTACTTGGCCACACTGAACCCCATTTGCCATGTTGATGCCCACTCACCCATCCTTGACAGATACCTTTAGAGTTCCTCAGAATCCTCCTTGGTTTTCATCACCCTGAACACTTTCATGTCATTTGCAAATTTAGCCACTTCACTGCTTACTCCCAACTCCAAATCATTAATAAACAAGTTTAAAAACATCAGACGGAGTACTGATCCCTGCGGTAACCCACTGCTCACCACCCTCCACTGTGAAAATTGCCCATTTTGATCCACAACAGAACTTGTCCTTTTATCCAATAGCTACTGAGCTTACTTAGAAGCCTTTGATGAGGAACTTTATCAAATGTTTTCTGGAAGTCAAGGTAAACAACATCTGTTGGGTCCCCTTTGTCCACATGTTTGTTCACTCACTCAAAGAACACTAATTGGTCAGTGAGACAAGATCTTCTCTTACAGAATCCATGCTGACTCTGCCTCAATAGTTTTTTCTTCATCAAAGTGCCCACTAATTCTTTCCTTAATAACAGTTTCCACCAACTTACCCAGTATTGACTTCAGACTGACTGGCCTGTAATTTCCCAGATCTCCTTCTGGAACCCTTTTTAGTGCCATTAGCTACCTTCCAGTCCTCAGTAATGGAGCCAGATTTTAATGAATGATTATACATTTTTGTCAGGAGATCCAAAAGTCCACATTTGAGTTCTTTCAGAACTCTTGGATGTCTGTTATCTGGGCCTGGTGGTTTATCAGCTTTTAAGTTGTCTATCAGTTGTAGGACCTCCTCTCTAATCACCTCAATGTGACTCAGGTCTTTCAACACCCCTCCCAAAATTGGTGGTTCTGGAGTGGGCAAGCACTTCTCATCTTCCATAGTGGCTAAATTTGCAGATGATATGAAGTTTTTCAGGGTGGTGAAAACCAGAGAGGATTGTGAAGCAATGGTGCAACTTCATTTGGAATACTGTGTACAGTTCTGGTCAATGCACCTTAAAAAGGATATTATAGCTTTGGAAAAAGTGCAGAAAAGGGCAACTAGAATGATAAAAGGGTTGGAACACTTTCCCTATGAAGAAAGGTTAAAGCACTTAGGGCTCTTTAGCTTCTAGAAATGACCGCTGAGTAGTGACATGATTGAGGTTTATAAGATTATGCATGGGATAGAGCAGGTAGAGAAAAAGGTACTTTTCTCCCTTTCTCACAATACAAGAACTCGTGGTGACTCATAGGATACATTCTGTGAAACCTTCGCAGAAGGGTGGGGGCTCTACCATGTTTAGATACTACCCATTCATTCTCTTCAGGACCAAAGTCTTTCCATCTAATCAGATACTGCAGCTGGCCACGGGATAAATGAGAATCCAAAATTTTATCAATCACATGGTGGAGTTCCCCATCGATAGGAAGAGTAGGAGGAGCCAGAGGCTTGCTCGCCCAGGGTGAAGGACCTGGTCCCGCTTCAGGAGTCTGTAGTGAAACACAGGGTGCAAAGAATGCAGAGATTTAGGGAGGTCAAGTTCAGCAACTACCTTATTAATGACACACAGTACTTTGAATGGCCCCACATATTTCTACCGAAGCTCCATCGGGGCTGCAGGCCCTTTACGTGCTTGGTTGAAATATACACAGAGTCTCCAGGAGTTAAATCCCATTCTGGACATTGTTTGCCATCAGCATATTTTTGGTAATCCTCCTTGGCTTTAGCCAGAGTCTTTTGCAACACCTCCCAGTTTTTAGTTACATTAGACCACCATATTTGGGCATCACCTGTAAGTGGTTCAGCTAGGTCCACCATGGGAAGGGACCCCCCTTCATAGCCATGGACTGCTTTGAATGGACTCATCCCAATCGAACTGTGCAAGGAATTGTTGTAGCTGTATTCCGCAAAGGGCAACAGAGACACTCAGTCTCAGGATGATGGCTACTACTCAGGCTGCACTCCACTCCCAAGAGATTTAAAAGTTCCTTCCAAAATTTGGCAGCAAATTAAGTTCCGCGGTCACTCACAACCTTTTTTGGCAAACCATGCAGCCTAATCATGTGCTGCAAGAAGAGGGTTGCTAGTTGCTTGGCGATGGGTGTGATGTGTTTGTACCTTTTAGTAGGTGGCTTTTCATTATAGTGGAATGTATTTAACCTGATACAACGGGGAGGGTTGGATGACTCTCAGGTGGTGTGATGTTGTTCTTTGCCCTCAGTTTTCTGGCATCTCCTTCTACCAAATAAAGGAATCACTCATACCTCATGTAACCATGTGTGCTTGTAACTGCATTGTTTGTACTGTGCTGATGCTATGTCTGTCAATTGTCTGTACATCTGTGCTTATGGGATAAGGGGATTGCTTTGTGTTTGTATGGCTTGCTTGGCATCTCATACTGGCGTTTGGATGAGCAAGGCTTGTGCCACAGGACACGTGCTTCCCTGCACTTTCCCAGCGTGCTTCAGGACAAAGACGACAAAATGCCATTACGCTCAGTTTGGAAACTTGGCAGAACAACAGGTTTCCCCTGTTCCCACATCGCTGATCTGTGGGAAACCACGTAACCCATTCTCCTATCTGGTTTTGGCATCACAAAGAACACATCATTTATTGCCTCTGGACCAGGCACATCTCTGCAAGTCAAAGGTTGCCAATGGAGACAACGGTTTCACACCTGGCCACATGGCTCTCTTTGAAGTTAGGGTAGAGCATTTGAATATTGCCCCCTTCCCCTCAACTAGGATGTCACAAACCCTGAACCTATAGCATAGAGAAGGGGACGGTCTTCTAGGGGTTTATTGGCCTTAAGCCAAGCCCAAAAACAAGCTTTTAAAAAGAGAAACACAGCCTTTGTTTCTCTGGTTAACCCACCCCTCCCTTACCTTGCAACTTAAGTGCTGCAGGTGATTCTTACTGCGTTCTCAGGAGTCGCGACCCGAGACCCCACACGTGGCTTGGCCAGACCAGTCCGTGTGTTTTTAGAGTCCACCCACTGATACTTAGGCTGCCCCATTCCTTCTACGAGGAGATTTCTTCTCAGCTTGGACCTCAGATAAGTATAAGCGATATCCTGCTGTGTTATCCCCCTTGTCTGTTGAATTTATTATTTTCCATGCTGATTGCTTTCTATATACTATTGTAACTAAGGAACTTGTGTGAATCTGCGTGTGCATCTGTTTTTCGTATGCTTGAAAACTGCTTAGTAAAAGGCAACATTTATTCATTAAACCTAGCGTGTTGTCTCACTTCCTAGGAAATAGGAGCGTTCGTTGGCCAATCCGCTCTCTGTATACACGGGAAAATTACTCACACCACGCCCACTGTCGTACATAAGACTGAGTTGGGCATTCGGAACCGTCCTTAGAGGAGATCCGGTATCACTCACGAAATCCCAGATTTACCATGGGGAAAAGTTGGTGTAGATATTTTTGATTATCAGTCCTCTTCATTCCTTATTGTGGTGGATTACTATTCAAAATATCCATAGATAGTGGCACTGCCAGGAAAAACTGCCAGCACTGTGATTCTTAGACTTAAGAACATATTTGCACGTCATGGAATTCCAAGGAAGGAAGTGAGTGACAACATGCCTTTTGCTAGCAAGGAGTTTAGACAATTTGCCCAGGAATAGGCATTTGAACAATGTTTAAGCAGTCCTGGATATCCTAGATCGAATGGGATGGTAGAGAGGCTATTGGCTCCATTAAATAGTTAATGAGGAAAGTAGACTATTCAAAAAGGGATATACATTTAGCATTATTGGAATACCGTAATAAGCCTGTCACAGGAATGAGGTATTCACCTGCAGAAATGTTGATGGGTAGAGTGTTGAGAAGTAAGTTACCAGCATCCCAGCAGACATTATGTCCCGAAACACAAGGCCTTACAGGAAATTCAGGATATGCAGAAATATTTCCATGATCAAGCGGCAAAACCACTTAAGCCATTGAAGGTAGGAGATGACATGTGGGTAGAGGGAAATAGGCAGTGGTGTCTCGCAGTAGTAACAGAGCAATGCCAGCAACCATGTATATATAGGGTACAGACTTCTGATGGTAATAACCATCGGCGCAATAGAGTCCATCTTAGATAGATGTTCCTGGCACAAGCTAAAGGGCTCTTGAACTGTGGCTCTTTGTCTAGGTACTCTTGGAAAGGGGCTCTTGGAAAGGGGCTCTTGGAATTTGGCTGTTTGAGAAAGGGTGATTTGTTTGACCATAATTGGATTGCCTAGGTGTAATTTAAATAGTTACAGCAGCCAGGATTCTGCAACAACTTAAATCTCACCCACATACTCCCAAACACAGTTCTCCTACACAGTACCCTTAGCTAAATCTCCTCAGCTGAAAGTAAATAAAAAACACTCACCCCTCTAATCTGGCCCCGCACGAGACAGCCCAGCATGTCTCGTGGGGGCCGCGTTTGCCTCATCGTGAGGAGGTGTAGTCAGGCAGGCTGCAGTGGAGCTTCTGCTCCAATAGGGGGAGTGGAGCCTGGCAGCCTTAATAGGCTTGCTCCGCTCTCCTTGCAGCCAGTTGCTCGCCTCGTGCTCGGAGTTCGGAGCGCGTGAGAGACACAGCATACCTTTGGGCCTGGTCTCTCCGGGGCGAGCTGATTGTGCCTGCACCCTCCGGGATTGGCTGGGCTGGCAGAAGGGGTGGGCCGCGTTGAGGGAGTCATCGGAGGTGGCGGCTGGGTTTAGGGAGCCGCATCGGCGGCAGGAGAGCCGGCACTGGTTGCCCGAGCAGGCGGCGGTGCGCGGAGGCGGCGGCTGTGTTTCTGGCTGGGCTGGGCTCGCAGCGAGAAGCGCAGACGTCGGGCGGCCCGTGACGGGCTGCTCCACCGTGTAAAACAAGAACCCACATCACACTCCCCCCTTTTTTTTCTCTGGTAGTGCAGCGGGTAAGGCTGAAGGGGCCCCAATTGCTGTTTTCAGTTGCCCATTGCCGCCTGCCTTCTGGT
>NW_015172106.1:129158-161306 GCF_001447785.1 Gekko japonicus
TTCAGCAGGCCTTGATTGGTGGCCATTTTAGGGTTTATTTTGCCCTGGGTGGGGGGCGGCCATTTTGGTCCTATCAACGAGGCAGTGGAGGCGGCCTTTTTAGTCAGAGCTTCTTGGGGGGCCATTTTGGGAGGCACTGTGTAATCCAGGAGGCCGATTTACTGAGTAAGCTCTTAGAGGCCCACGACCTTACGTTGGCACGGTACTCTTTATTCTGCACTGATGGCATCTCAGAAGGGAAAGGGGGGACCGAAGGGTAAGGGGCCTGCGCCTAAGAGGCCCATGCCGGCTCCCCCCCTGAAACTGTTCCTTCATCATCTGATGAGGAGGAGGAGAGGTTGGAGCAATGTGCGATTTTGGACAGGATTGCTGCTTTGGAGCAAGCTAAGTCTGTTGTGGTTCCCGCCCCCCCTCAAATGGTTTTGGTGTCAGACCACAGGCAGAAGCGTCGGGCCGAGAGAAAGAAGTTTAGAGATGAGATCGTTAAATGACTTTCTTTGCTTGAATCCAGGTCTGGGGCTGTTGTGCCTGATGATGGGAATGAGGCCGGGGCGTCTGGAGCAGCTGCAGGCAAGGAGGATCCTGCGCCAGTGGAAGTGGTGGAGCACGTCCAGCCTGGTCCTAGTGGTATGTGGGACCCGGCATTGCAGATGAGCTTGATGTGGCCATGGGAGCCTTGGGGTCAAGGTGCTGGCTCTGCCTCACAGAACGGCGCTGCAAAAAGCTCTGGCGATACTATACAGTCCTGGGCTTGGGGGGCCCCTTCACAAGCTATGCAGTCCCCTAGGGGATATGTTCCAGCTGGTCCTTGGGGTAGTGTAGGGTGTACCCCCCCTTGGATCAATCCTTACACTGCTGCGTCTGCTTCAGCGATGCCTTTCGGTGATACCACCTTGCCGTTAGGCGATCACCTTTTACCTGCAACAAAAGAGAAAATATATAAAGGTGAGTTCATCGACCTCTTTAGCCTTCTCTACCGGGATTTAGAGAAGAAGGATAAAGAAGAGATGGATGATAAGGAAAAGGAGATATTGAGGAGAAAGAAGGTCGATAGGACATGGGCCAACTGGCTGGCAGGATATTTGATTTATGCCGGTGTGTTGTCCCGTTCTCAGCCTTTGTGGTCACCGGCGCTGTTCCAGTACTTGGACATAATTTATAAGGCCTATACGGGCTTCCCGGGCCCTGCATGGCTTAAATATGACGAGGAGTTCCGGATGAGGGCTGCTATGAATCCCATGCTGCCATGGGATAGGATGCATCCTCATCTGTGGCTTCAAATTATGTCCACGCCTGACTTAGCGGCTGTTGAACGCTCACATAGTGGCCACATCATGCAGCGTTTACAGGGGGCCAATACTTCCCGTGGTGGCACGGGGTAGGTGGTTCAACCCCGCTTGCTCTGTTGGGATTTTGGGTCCCGAGGGGTATGTGATAGGAAGTCATGCCCATTCCGGCATGAATGCCCTGTGTGTGGCGGCCCCCACCCCTTCCAATCTTGTCCGAGGAGAAAGCCGGGCAGGAATCAGAGGCAGAGAGGGCGGGGCGGTTCATCCTCCTCCGCTGGAAAAGGGCCCCAGTCCAATAAGCCTGACGGCTCTTGAAGCATGGCTGCGGGAGTACCCTAAAGTAGTGGATAAAGTTTACTTGTTAGATGGTTTCACGTTTGGTTTTCGAGTTGGTGGTGAGAAAAAAGATTGGCAAGGAATTGGAAGAGGGCCGTGTTCTGGGCCCATTTTCTGCACCACCGACCCCTAATTTGAGAGTTTCACCTCTGGGGATTGTGCCTAAAAAAGCACCCGGTGAATTTCATTTAATTCACCACCTTTCATATCCCCGAGGTTATTCAGTTAATGATGCCATCCCTGATGATCTGTGCACGGTGAGGTACACCTCCTTTGACCAGGCGGTACGGATTATGCGACGCTGTGGTCGGGGGGCAGAATTGGCGAAGTGCGATATTAAGTCGGCATTTCGCCTCCTCCCCGTGCATCCAGATGATTTTGAGCTGCTGGGTTTCTTGCCACAAGCCAATAATGTCAAGAGCAATGCTGGGCACTGTTAGCCACTCTGCAGCCCCGCCACCTTCACTGCCACCTCCTGAGGCTCTCTGGTAGGGTGGCAGACCCCCCTCCCCATTTGATAGTCCTCCATTGAACTAGTCTGCAAACTGCTCGAATTGAAGATCTGTGGCCCCGGTCACACTGGGGGAAATAGGTGCGGCTAAAGTGTGGCTTTTTTGAGTCGCACCAAAAGAGATGCGCGGCAGCGGGATCAGACAGATCCCCCCAGCAACCACGCAGGTCCTCCCCAGCACGATCAGATGCTGAGAGGAAGCCACGGACTGGAGAGTGAGGCCAGCCCACTGCGCATGCATGTGCATGCGCAATTTGGCAGGACCTCGCATGCTGTGGGAGAGACGGGTGCGCCGGCGATCAGACGCCCGTCCCTGCAGCGGATTTTCAGGTAGGTAGTAGTGTTTTCGGGGGGGGGGGTTATGCGCAGTTTTGCCTGGAAGGGACGGATCGGGGACGGGTTCACGCTGCTTCCCAGATGTTGCGGTGTGATCACGCCCGCTTGATGCACCTCCCATCCATCCCTCTTGCGTGGCATATCCTCCCATGTGACCGGGGCCAAAGTGTACTATATTAAAGGGAAGTTAGGCGGGTAATGTGCCTGGTTCGAGCCTTTACACTGCGATGCCTGCGGCTAAACACACTGTTTTTAGCTAGGCATGTGCCGGGGATGGACAATGGGGTAGCTGATGCTCTCTCTCGCAAACAGATGGAGAGATTTCGTCAGCTTGCTCCAGACACCGATCTTCAGCCGGCAAAGATGCCCCCGAAGATATGGCAGGTTGGAGGGCCGAGGCTTGCAGGGCAATAGGCCTCGCCATCGCCCCTAGCACGCGAAGAGGCTATGAACGGTCAGTTCGCCAATTCGAGGAGTTTAGAAAGCTAGAGGGCTATCCCAGGGTCTGGTCCATTACGTTGGAGCAGCTGATGCATTACTGTGTTTATTTAAAGGATGCTGGTTTGGCTGTTAGCTCCATACAGGGACGTCTTTCTGCCCTTGCATTCGCTAGCAAGGCTATGGGTTTTAAGGAAGTCTCTGGGGACTTTCAGATCAGAAAAATGTTGGAAGGCTGGACCTGGGAAAGAGGGGCTGTAAAAGACCAGAGGCACCCTATTTCACCTTCAGTGCTGAAGGGATTGCAAGCAACATGGTCCAGAGTGTGCAGTTCCGGTTTTGAAGACTGCCTGTTCCATGCGGCTTCGCTGCTGGCATTCATTGCGGCGCTTAGAGTAAGCGAACTTGTAGCGACGTCCAAGACTGACCAGTCAGGCAAGTCTTTGCACATTCGGGACCTTCAATTTAAGGGAAAGGAGGTGCACATCACTATTAGGGGATCGAAAACTGACCAGCGGCATAATGGGTCGGTGGTCAAGTTGGGTGTCTGTTCCGACTCTGAGCTATGCCCTGTATTGGCTTTGTCTCAGTACAGGGCTTTTAGGGGCATGGCGGACAGATACCTCTTTATCCATGCTGATGGTGGTCCGCTGACAAAGCACCAGTTTTGGGCTTTGAAATTGTTAGTGTTAAGTCGCGAACTTAACAAGGAAGTCAGAGAGTGATTTCAGCAAGAATGCGGTTTTATTCTTCAGCTTCGTTACTTCTCCAACACGGTACAACAATCGCCAGCCAGAACCCATTAGAGAATAATACACTGGCTTGTCTATATTTAAACCTTCCCGGCTAGTGTAGCCACACCCCCTGTACAGATAACAACCTATGAGGTTGAAGAGTTAACATCCAATAACAAGCGATCCCGCTTTGCATGGTGATTGGCAGACACATTCTGGGCTAGGACTCCTATTGGTTACATTAGGATACTAGCCCAGGGCGAAGCTTAACATTGCGTTTCAATCAGGCGATTCGCATATCAGTATTTACATTCAAGTCAATACATAACAAATCCCTCCCCCCTAAGCAAAAACACTAAGTACAATCGTATTCGCTTAGATAGGTGGGCACTCTGCGTATTCTCTGAGACCTCCGCGGCGTAGGAGGTTCAGTGCACCTTTGAATTGGAGGCACTCTGCTTGACTCACTCTCGAGTGGGTCAGGTACGCTTCCATCCCTTGCAGTGGGTCCAAGAGTAGGGGTCTGCCCTTCCTCAGGGACAGTACTGGGCTCGGTAGGCTCATTCGGCTTGATTTTCCGGATCTGTTCAGAGGGGATGGTGTGCACCTTTCTGAGAAAGGAAATGACATCTTCCTTTAGGACTTGCGGCAAGGGCTTAGGTTACTCCTAGGTGTTTGAGTGGGTGCATGGGCCTAAGCAGAGGCTTGGCCCTTGCAGTGGCAGAATTAGGTTAAAATACAGTTCAGCGGCCGCAAGCACCACTTAATAACCCCGGGTGTGGGTAAAGGGGTCTGCTCGACCAGCCTTGTAGCCGTGTGGCCTGGGTGAGGCTTGCAGACTGCCTATGGGGATGGTCACGACGGAGACTCAGCACTGGCCATGCGGTGGTGCTTGAGGGCTCCTGAGGGTGCATCCCAATTTTGGCTCGGCCGGGATTGCAAGCGACTTATGGTTGGCTCCAACCCGGGGGGCCGCCGGTGTCTTGCCTCATATGGCTTGACGATGGGAGTCGAAGCGACGCCAGGCCCGGCCGTGTCGCTGTTTTTTCATTGTTGCCCTTTGCCGTTAAGTTAAAAAATTAATAATTTAATAAAGTGGCCTTATTTCATCCAACCTTGTTGTCTGACTATTTCTTCCGTCTGGGGGGGGGGGCAAACAGCTCTGTCTCCTGCTACTTCTCAGAGCCCAATATACAAAGAATGGTAAGTTTCAGGTGAAGGTGAATTGCTAAAACTCCCTTCTTAGTGAGCACCTACACCACAGTAGGAGTGCTCTCCCTGAATTTAATGTCTCTAGGTCCAGCGGTTTGGCCTGGGCATTGATTTTATAGTGAGAGGACTTTCTTTATATATATAGATGTCCCTGCAACCCTGATGCTTTTTTCAGGTTATGTTGAAAGACCTGCCTCACTTGTTCATTGCTTCAGTGTCTGGATTTAATTATTCACAATTTGTCATGTTAAGAATAAAATATATTGACAAATAAGAATATATTGACATGTTGAAAATAAAATATATTGACAATTATTGATCATAAAATACAGTGACAAATACTAATCAGCAGGGATGATTGTTAAAGGCACACTCTTTTTTATATAATTTTCATTCTTCTGTATTACTATAAAACCTGTTAAAAATAAAAATCTAGTGACAGATTTTTCCATACAAGAGTAGCAGCAAGATGCATGGTATCCAAAATATCTTCTGGTATGTCACAAGGAAATTTCCCCTGACATTTCACATCTTGGGAGACAATTTATTTTATTTTCTATATGCTACAACTTGAACCTAGAAATGACAAACTTGAACCTAGAAATGACAAACACATTCTGAACAGGCCTTTTCTTTCAACACATATAATTATCGAAATGATGGTGATTAATTCCACTCGCCCCATTTTTAAAGACTCGTCATAGACCCAGTAAACATTTGTAAATGACAATGGAACTAATGTTAAGAGTAACTTCAGTAATGTCCAGTGTGCCATTCTGATCTGAAGCTAAGAAGGACAGACGATCAATTTTCTACCAGTCTGGTGATGTATTCACTAGGATTTATAAGGCAGGCTCCAGAATAGCATCTTCATAGAATGAATGGCCATCCATATCGGTCTGGTGTAATTCCAAAGACTGTATGTATAATGTGGAAACCAGGTAGCCTGTATCTTGTGGTAAAATGTGTGTTTAGGAATGTGGCACTGGTGCATTTGCTGCTGCACCAAGTAGCAGGCAAGACAGATACAGAGAAATGTACCGTTGGTGATCCTCTCCATGTCCTTCATAGGTATTTTCAGTCAGGTGATCTCATCATAGGTGGCATTACTTCCCAGTTCTTACTGCCTTTTGTTGAGGATAACTTCAGACAACACCCTCGTCAATCAGAGATTGGTGAGAACATGTAAGGCATAATTTTTCTTGCTAACTTGTATCAAGGTGAAATGCAATAATGTAGCAAAATAAACACAGTGCAAGTTTTCTTCAAAATATATATTAGAACTTTTGGATAAAATTTTGAAATACTCTTACCAAAAATACAATTGTTTGGAATAGCAGCACACAATATATGATGAGCATTTAATACATGTAATTTTTCACTGTGAAAAGTCCTTATTACAGGATTCCATAAACACTCCAGGCAGCCAGTGCACTCTTCCAGAGTATCAGTGAGGTTCCTTGATCTTTGTCAGGACTGCTTATATGGAACTGAATAACAAAACAGAAAAAAGAAAAGTACAAAGCAATACAGCCAATAACGATGACAAACTAGAGAAATAACATATCTACAACCATGAATGAAGCGTTGTTGAACTGTAATGTGTATTTACTGAGAGCTTTGGTGAGTCATTCTATCCCTTGAAAAAATGGTTGACAGATATGCCATTTCTCTGGTTTGTCATCATTATTGGTTGTCTTGTTTTGCTTTTCCCTCCTCTTAGATCAATCTTGTGAAGTCAGTAAAGTTAAGAGAGAGAGTCACTGGCCCAAGGTTACCCAGTGAGTGTCCTGGCTGGACAATGATTTGAATCTAGGTCCTAGTTTGAAGCAGTATTTGATATAGCTAATATATCGCACTGACAGTCACAAGCCAACCTAAGCAGTTTATGTCCTTAAACATGAATTGAATCAATTAATCAGGTGATCATTAAAGTTTCCAGTATACTTCTGAACCACTATATCAGATCATATCACTGTCTTCCTGTCTGTTGCCATGCTTTGCTGGGGGGGGGGGGGGCGGAATTTTTTTTCTTTTTTTTTAAAAAAAAAAAAAAACAACAACAACAACTACAAACATTATTTCTAATGACCTTCATTTTTGTTTGTAGTATCATATCTGGTTTTCTCCTGGACATATTTTCCCTCATTCCCCCAACTAATTCATGAGCAGTCAGTTGCGGCTTCTAAAAAAACAATTACATGGATTACATAAAATTGAAACTTTTTTTTTGCCTCAGAAAAACCTCTTTTGAAGTTCTTTTCAACTTTTTAAAATTAATGTTTGGATAATGCAGAAAGCAAATCTAACTAGAGGTTTGTTTTTTTTTAAAGGAATTTCAGTTGCCTTTTAAGTTCAAATTGAATTTAAATAATACACCCAGTGATACAGGGAGTTCACATACCTTCAGAGACGGTATGCGGTTTGGTTTTTTTTTTTAGGTATTTCAGTTGCCTTTAAAATTTAAAATGCATTTGAATAACACACCCAGTGATACAGGCACTTCACATATCTTGAGAGATGGTATGCAATTTTATGCAATCTTCATTACACACAAACCGTTTTCCATTTTCCAAAGAATTCAGTCTTACTTGCAAATTCTTCTGACTGAAGACAAGAAAGTGTAAAAGTCAAAGTGTTTCCTACATAAATGATGGATTTGGCTCAAACTAATGTATCTTATTTTGGATTGTTGTTGGTGATCATTGGGAGGCTGAATACAGAATCAATCATTTTGTGGAGAGTTTTATGTTGGGAAAGAAAAATAGCAAGAACAGTGCAGGTAGCTTTGAAACTAAATTGACTTTCATTTGCATGTGGACTGGACACTTCAAAACCTATTAGGGTTTCACCTTGCAACTTCAATCTAGATATGCCAAAGATGCAGCTGTGGGCTTCTATCCCTCTAAAACCCAACTAGACATGATCTGGCTGTCGACAAGTGATAAGATGATACAGAAGCTTTAAAGATTTCTTTTGGAAGAATACATGCAGGATGAAATAATTAAAACAACAATGATCTCCTGGATGAGAGACATTGGACATTCTATAGATTTAGACAAATGGCTGAAAATGTGGAAAACAGTCAGATATATGAGATCCATAAGTTACAAAGAGAATATCTTCAAAATGTTTCATAGATGGTACTGGACGCCCAATAGATTAGCTAAGTGCCATAAATCTGCTTCTAATAATTGTTGGAAATGCAAAGGAAATGTGGGAACTTTTTTCCACATGTGGTGGCATTGTAGCAAGGCTCATAGCTATTGGTTAAAGGTACAAAAATAATATCAGAAGTTATGGAACAAAATATTTTTAACACCCAAAATGGCTTTGTTAGATATAATTCTGGATTGTTGATTTATGTTTTGACAACTGCTAGGATATTGCTGGGTAAGTTTTGGAAACTAGAAAAAAACCCGACAAGGGAGGAAATAAGGACTAAACTGCTTGAACTGATATAAATGGATAAACTAAATTTGATGTTACAAGGGAAAGACGAAGCCATTCATACGACTAGATGGGCAAGAGTGTACAAATGGATAAATAACTCTTGAAAAATGTAGACTCGAATGTATATGATCTTCTATATGTAATACTGGACAAAACTGATAAATAAAACTTTCTAAAAACCTATTAGGGTTTCTCAAAAGAATCCTTACAGACATAATAATCATACATAGCCTTACTGATAGTCAGCAAGCAGACATAATACACACTCTAAGCTTTATACTAAACATAGATATAAATAAGAAAATCCTCTGTGTATGAAGCATTTTCTTCTAAAACAAATGCCCTTGGTGTTACCCAAGAGATGAGGAAATGATTTTATGAAGCGAAAATTTCCCCTATGATGCTGTATACAACTCTCATTCTAGTGTACTGACGAAAAACTACCAGCATATTTTGGCTTTGGTATTCGCGGTGAAGGAGATCAATAAAAATCACCAGATCTTACCCAACATCACTTTGGGCTTCAACATCTATGACAGTTATTTTGATGCATGGCGGACCTATCGTGCCACACTAGGTCTTCTTTCAACATACAACAGATTCATCCCCAACTACAAGTGTGGTATCCAGAATAACCTGATTTCAGTCATTGGAGCTCTTTACACTGAAACCTCCCTCTACATAGCAGAAATTTTGGGCATCTACAAAGTTCCACAGGTAGTAGAACAGATGATCAATAAGCCATATTTTCTTTGTCTTTCCAAATATGACTTTGTGGTATGGGTAGTCTGAGACTGAGGTGGGGCTTGCATTTTTAATAATTTTCCTCAACAGAGCACAACAGAGGAGAAATGATTTCACTGGTAGGTGTTTGGGTTTTGTTTTTTTAATCTCATGCCTTTTTTTCAAACTCATTTGGATTCTCTCATGTTAAAGAAGTCTCATGAAACTGACTTCTCTGGTCTGAATGCAGAAAGAGGAGGGAAGGGGCTGTCCCTATGCTTTCCCTGTGCAGTTGACCTACACACTCTACAAGAAAAAAATCCACTTCCATAAATTTGCTTTCCTTGTCTAAATGTTGTTTTTGTGGATGGTGGGAGAAGCTCTGTGACTTGTGAAACCATACTGTATGTATTAACTTTTATTGAAGCTTTTATGGTACATTGTCTTTCCACACTGTATTAGCAGGTAGATTGAAATTATTATGTATGCCATGCAGGTTTTCTTGATATAATGGAAGATACAATTCTGTCTTTTTGGTGTTGTTCGGAAAAAGTTATCAAGAAAATGGAAGCTTACTCTGGGGAATGTCGTCAACTTGTTAACTTGATTCATGCAATATAAGCTCTTGTAGAATTCTTTCTGTATCCATGCTTGACTTCATACTTGTTTGTTACATACTTACCTGAATAATTGATACTTACCTGCCATATTATATTTACTTGATAATTTAGTTTGTTTTCTTGTTTTCTTATATGCATTGTAGCGCTGGTCTTCAAAGCTGTGTACATACTCATTATGGTATTTATAAACACAGCCTGGCACTGCACATGATTGGCTTGGGTGCATGAGGCTCCCAGCCATTGCTCCCTCCCATTTACTTCTTTATTAACTTCGTTTATACCCTCCTTTCTCCTCCATGGGGACCCAAAACAGCTTAAAGTATTTGCCTCTCCTCCATCTTATCCTTACAACAACTCTGTGAGATGCATGAGACTGAAAGTGCTTGATTGGAGCAAGGTCACCCTGCAAGCTTCCATGGCAGAGCAGGGATCTGTACCTGCATCTCTCAGATCCTAGCCAAACACCTGAACCAATGCTGCCTCTCATAAAGACTGACATTTCATTCCTAATGGAGGAAGGCAAATATGTCCTCCACATACATGTCCAGCATTGACCAGGCACGAAACAAAACAGTTTGTAATTCAGGGCTCGGTTGGACCCGGAGCGCCGAGAAGCGGCACTCCGGTAGGGAGGAGCTGAGGTGGTGGGTACATGACCAAGCCACACCCTCTGCTCCCAGCAGCCCTCAGTCGAGCCATGAGGAGGCAGAAGAAGGAAGGTAAGTTGCCTGTCCGCCTGCTCCTCAGCTTTCCCAGGCTGTGCAGCAGCACAGCGCCCCAGGAAAGGCCTGCCTGCCCATCCTTGGCTTTCTCTGTGATGTGTCTGCCTGAGAGAGAGAGAGCTAGCGAAAAGCACATGATCTCTTGTGGCTGGCGCATGCGGCTCTCCCTCTGCTCTCTCTGTGTGTGCACGTGCGCACGTGTGCCTCGCTCTTCTCCTTTCACCCAAGCAGGCAGTGTGGGTTCTAAGTGGCAGCCCCACACTCCGCTCTCCTCTCAGCGCCTTTCCCTGTGCTGCGTGGGCATCTGTGCACATATGAGGCAGGCTTCCCCATGGGATCTGGCAAGTGGGCCCACCGTGGCGCGATTGCTGCACATCACAGCTACTCAATCCCAAGCACGTCTTGCCTCCCCCCTTGCTCCCCACAACTTCCAGGTCTTGCTCTGTGTCTGGCAGTTCCCACCGCCATGGCTGGCTGCAAGCAAAACTCGGAGGCTGAGTAAGTGCAGTCCTTGATCTCCCCCTCCCTCTCACCTTCCGCCTTTGCTTTTGAAAGTGTAAAGCCCTCTGCTGCAGCCCCAAGAGCTGTTACTTCACCACTGTTACGCAAATTTAAATGATCAGGCACTCCGAGGGAAAACACTGTGGGTCTCCACTCACAAAGTGCCACCTTCCATGGTTGGGAAAAATAGGCATTTCCTGAGTGAGGCTGCAGTTAGCACTTCGTTGGGTCTTGGCCCCAGATCTAGGAGCTCTGGTTAGGATTGTGGCTGCATTTTCACGTCTGGAGATATGCAATCAGTTGGCAACAAAGAGTGATTCCGGAAGCCTGTGATTTCTGCCATCTGCCTCTACCCACCCCTCTCCCTCCCCCCAATTTTGAGGGAAGAGAAGTTTGCACTGTTTTCTGTCTGTCTGATCATAGTGATAGGAGCTTCAACTGCTTTCATTTCTTTGTCACAATAGGGTATGCCTGATGGCTGCAAGTGTGCAGTCATATGTTTTTAACATGTCTCCCCCCCCCCCGCTTGGACACTTTCAATCCAATGACAAAAGACTGAATGGTCATTGAAAGTCATATTTAGCCCGTCCAGAATGGAATGCACATGAATGGGCTTTTAAAAATTCATCAGAAATGCACTGCAGAAGAAAAAGGGAACACAGGTCAGCCGTAACTGAGCAATGGGGATCTCAATAGAATTCAAGGAGCCCCGAGGAAAGAGATGTGTGTGTGTGTGTGTGTGTGTGTGTGTGTGTGTGTGAGAGAGAGAGAGAGAAGTGGTGATGTCCAAAAGCAAATGACAGAGTCCAAACCCAAATTATACTCTCTGACCTGGAACTAATTAAAAAAAACCAAAATGACTGGATTAAGAGTCTCCAGAAAAGAATTAAGGTGAGATGGTATTGTGCAGATTAGAAGGATGGGGTCAGCGCACTGTCAAACATCTATCACACCTCTCCAAACAGCAGCTGCCTGGATAGTTGTCTTGCCTTGTTGCATCCTATACCAGCCAGCTATCCCCTTCTTAGCCTCCTTTCCCGATTGAAGAGGAATGGGCAGTCACCTGACTGAAGCCAGCTGGACTTCAGAAGCAGCAAGCAGCTGGTCCGCCTGGCTGGTTGAGCAAGCCTCTCTCGCATGTGCCCATCCCTGACCCAACCCTTCCCTCTCCTCCCTCACTTGCTGAACTGTGTTGGGGGGGCGGGAAGTGGAGAAGGTGGAGGCGAGCATGGTTGTTTGGGGAGGGCACTTGTGGCCTCCGATGCATACAGGCCTGGGTCTCAGTCCCAGAAGAAAGAGAGTTGGCACCCAGAAGGATTCCTCTTCGCTGCTGAGTGACCTCCCCCTGCCACCCTGCTCTGAACATCCAAAGAGAAGTAAGAGCCATGGCACCCTTGCTGTGTCTATACATGTGTGGGGACTTCCAAATGGCGGGGCGGGGGAGTGGCAATGTCTGCCACCCAACCCCTAGGTTGAAGACCACAACTCTAAATCATTGGGTTTTGTTTAGGCAAAAATTAGCGGATGTGATTTCGTTGTTGTTCTGGATCCAGACTTTTCAACATTATTTATTTAAAAATGGATAACCTGCTTTTCCTCTCTGAAAGTGACCTTGTTGTGGCTGACAAAAACAACACCAAATGGCAGTGATGTAAAACCCACAGTCAACGATAACAGAGAGGAAGGCTGCCAGTCAAACAGAAAAGGAACACTAAAAGCACTACAGCTATCAATGCCAAATAGAATAAAAATATATTGACCTGCTATCCTGGTATCCCCCCTCTTTACCTGACATGGGTGGTTTGTTTTCCCCCACGTGTGCCGTCAGGTAGGCTTGCCAGCTCTGAGTTGGGAAATACCTGGAGATTTTTGGGGTGGAGCCTAAGCGGTGGGTGTTGCCTTCTGACACACTTCTGGTGATGTCATGGGGTGTGGCATATGCAAATAAGTCATACTAATGAGTTATGCTAATGAGCTCCTGCACCTCTTTTTCTATGAAATTACCCCTGTAATGCTGATTAGATTTTTGTAACATTTTCACTACACCTGATTTCACCCATGCCTAAGAGTCATAATGAAGGTTTAATTTTCTATTTAACTCATTACCAATGTATCTGGTGGGTTGCTGAAGTTGTGGAGGAGCAGCAGCAGCATGAGAGAAACGGATGGGTTGTTTTGTTGATTCCTGCAGTGCAGCCCGGGCTATTGTGCTTGGCTTTGACCCAGTCTCCAAGGCAACACAATGGAAGAAGGCCACAAGTTGATGCTTCCTCCTGAATGGCTCTTCAGTCCACTAGGGACTCTAGGAGTTGGTAGCACTGGCACAAGGGAGAATGGCACATCCCCTTCCTGCTACTTACACCCCACCTTATAGGGCTGCTGAGTAAATGCCAGACAATGTGCTTACTTGACTACTAGAAGGGGAGGAAAGAGTACTAGTAATAATTACACTTGGAATTCATGTATTCTGTTTCAAACTAGACTATATAGACATCATGAAACCTTAGACTTCATTTCAAGATCCACCATTGGATGAACAGGCAAATGATCTCAGGACCAAAGCATGGGGGAATGATTACATTTTACAGGGAACCAGGGGGCATTAGCCCCTTCTCATATTATGGTGCACTTATTTCTTTTAGAAAATATAAAAGAGGTTTCCAGGTAATCATTCATGAGATCGTATATGTACGGTGAATTGTACATGAGAGGATGAAGTTCTGTGTTACAAGATTTCACTGGGCCCAGAAGAATTAGGGTTTGGTCTTGTATGTTCTTGTGCAAAAATGTTGCTGTGACTGTGAGGCAAGTACATATCGCCTCCCCATCCTTTCTTTTGCTGGCTCACCTGGCACATGCCCTCCTTGTTCTGATGGGCACTTCACTGCTTAAGAATGAAGGACATCTGGTTATTCAAAGGAAACCAAGAATAACTGATATAGTGAAAAACTGAACAGTTTTTTTTAAAAAAATTATACACTTGTGAGAAATAGAGGACAAAAATCTCTTCAGGATCAGGCACAGTGCCTTACATTTTTGTGCCCTTAAAGCCCCTATCAGTACGTGGATAGAGAACTGCCAAAAGTACAAGCTGGGTTTCGAAGAGGTAGAGGAACTAGAGATCAAATTGCCAACATTCGCTGGATTATGGAGAAAGCAAGAGAGAACCAGAAAAACATCTACTTCTGCTTCATTGACTATGCTAAAGCTTTTGACTGTGTGGATCACAACAAACTATGGCAGGTCCTTAAAGAGATGGGAGTACCAGACCACCTCACATGTCTCTTGAGAAACCTGTATAAGGGCCAAGAAGCGACAGTTAGAACCGGATATGGAACAACTGATTGGTTTAGCATAGGAAAAGGAGTACGACAAGGATGTATATTGTCACCTTGCTTATTTAATATATATGCAGAGTACATCATGCGAAATGCTGGCCTGGATGAATCACGAGCGGGAATTAAGATTGCTGGGGAAAAGATCAACAACCTCAGATATGCAGACGAAACCACTCTAATGGCAGAAAGTGAAGAGGACCTAAAGAGCCTCCTGCTCAGAGTAAAAGAGGAGAGCGCAAAAGTGGGCTTGAAGCTCAACGTAAAAAAAACTAAGATCATGGCATCCGGCCCCATCACTCCTTGGCAAATAGAAGGGGAAGTCGTGGAAGTGGTGACAGACTTCACGTTCCTGGGATCCCAGATCACCGCAGACTGCGACAGCAGCCATGAAATTAAAAGACGCCTGCTCCTTGGGAGGAAAGCGATGGCGAACCTAAACAGCATGATAAAAAGTAGAGACATCACCCTGCCAACAAAAGTCTGCATTGTCAAAGCAATGGTATTTCCAGTAGTCATGTATGGCTGCAAGAGTTGTACTATAAGGAAGGCCGAGCGCCGAAGAATAGATTCTTTTGAACTATGGTGCTGGAGAAGACTCTTGAGAGTCCCTTGGACTGCAAGAAGATCAAATCAGTCAATCCTAAAAGAAATCAACCCTAACTGTTCCCTGGAAGGCCAGATAATGAAACTGAAGCTCAAATCCTTTGGCCACCAAATGAGAGGGAAGCACTCACTGGAGAAGACCCTGATGCTTGGAAAGATTGAAGGTCAAAGAAGACGGGGACGGTAAAGGATGAGATGGTTGGACAGTGTCATAGATGCAACGAACATGAAATTGAGCAAACTTCAGAGGACGGTGGAAGACAGGAAGGCCTGGCATGATCTGGTCCATGGGGTCGCGAAGAGTTGGACTTGACTGTGCGACTGAACAACAAAAGCCCCTATGCTTTCCTCTTTGTCTTAATTAGCATATATATAGGAGATTACTCTGATACTTCATTTTTTTTTCAGGGCTGCTTTAACTTCCTAATCTGCACCTGGCCAGAAATTCTATGAATAAATATGGTTGTCATATGATTGGACTCCGAATGAAAAGTCAAACATGAGTAACATAGCTTGATTTGTAGTCACAGAGCATTTGGGGTGGGGGATTTTAGGGCATCCCTAAGAGGCTATACTTCAAATAGATTAAAAATTGCAAGCAGTTTGCTTGAAAGTGTTGCACATACCTACCACGTTTGTGATTGTGTTTGTGTGGGAATATCTCTCTTCTTCTCCACCTACTTATCCCTTTATCTTTCTATAGTTCACTTACGGCTCCACACCAAGGATAAATAATAAAGCAGAGACCATTTCCTTCTACAAAATGGTCCCTAATGAAGCCTATGAATATATTGGGATTCTCCAGCTACTACTACATTTCAGGTGGATGTGGGTTGGAGTCCTTGCAGCAGGTAATGATGTGGGAGAACGATTTGTGCAGACAATCCTTACAGTTTTCCCCCTCAAAGGCATCTGCTTTGCCTTCGTAGGAAGACTAATGACAATTTATACTGGTAACCTACTTGACTTCATCGATTTGTTGGTGTCAACATATAAGGTTTTCACGGAAAGTAATGCTAATGTAGTCATTGTTTATGAGGAACATATGATACATTTGAGATGGTTATTATATTTACCGGAAATGGGAATGGTGACCATGGAGCCTAAAGGTAAAGTGTGGATTATGACCACTCAAATGGTGTTGATGTCATTGATTTATCAAAGGAGTTGGGATATACAAGATATCCATGGTGCTCTGTCCTTCACAGTTCATTCAAATGAAGTTCTAGGATTCCAGGATTTTCTTCGGACCAGAAACCATTTCTGGACAAAAGAAGATGGTTTCATCAGAAACTTCTGGGAACAGGCATTCAGTTGTGTATTCCCAAATCCATTTGTTAGCAAGGAAAGTGAGAAAACTTGTACTGGAGCAGAGAAGCTGGAGAGCCTTTCAAAGTTATTGTTTGAAATGAACATGATGGGCCAGAGCTACAACATCTATAATGCTGTCTATGCCATAGCACATGCTTTACATGCCATGCAGTCATATCGGCACAAACACAGAGCAAGTGTTGACAGAAGGATACTGAATCTTCAGGATCCACACTCATGGCAGGTAACAGTGATACGTGGTGGTGCAATAATAATCCCCAGTTCAGGGGTCATTTCGTAGAAAAAGAGGTGCAGGAGCTCATTAGCATAACTTATTAGTATAACTTATTGAATATGCCACGCCCCCTGACATCACTGGAAGTGTGTCAGAAGGCAACATCCACCGCTCAGGTTCCACTTGGTCTTAAAGGTGCCACTGGACTGTTTTGGATTGCTAGCTGGGGGGGGGGGCGCAGATCTGTCCTCACAGAGGAGGGAGAGCTTGTACCTGAAGGTGGGCTGGGGGGGGGCTCTGCAACTTACCTGGCTGCTTCTTGTTCCTCGTTCTCTTCTTCTCCACCTACCCATCCACTTTATCTTTCTATAGTTCACTTACGGGTCTGTGCCAAGGATGAATGATGAAGCAGAGACCATTTCCTTCTACAAAATGGTCCCTAATGAAGCCTATGAATATACTGGGATTCTCCAGCTACTACTGCATTTCAGGTGGACATGGGTTGGAGTCCTTGCAGCAGGTGGTGACGTCGGAGAAAGATTTGTGCAGACAATAATTTCAGTTTTCCCCCTCAGAGGCATCTGTTTTGCCTTCTTAGGAAGACTAATGACACTTTATATGGGAAACTTTCTTGAATTCATGAATTCGTTGGTGTCAACATATAATATGTTCACAGAAAGCAATGCTAATGTAGTCATTGTTTATGAGGAACATATGATACATTTGAGATGCTTATTATATTTACCAGAAATGGGAATGGTGACCATGGAGCCTAAAGGTAAAGTGTGGATTATGACCGCTCAAATGGTGTTGATGTCATTGATTTATCAAAGGAGTTGGGATATACAAGATATCCATGGTGCTCTGTCCTTCACAGTTCATTCAAATGAAGTTCTAGGATTCCAGGATTTTCTTCGGACCAGAAACCATTTCTGGACAAAAGAAGATGGCTTCATCAGAAACTTCTGGGAACAGGCATTCAGCTGTGTATTCCCAAATCCATTTGTTAGCAAGGAAAGTGAGAAAACTTGTACTGGAGCAGAGAAGCTGGAGAGCCTTTCAAAGTTATTGTTTGAAATGAACATGATGGGCCAGAGCTACAACATCTATAATGCTGTCTATGCCATAGCACATGCTTTACATGCCATGCAGTCATATCGGCACAAACACAGAGCAAGTGTTGACAGAAGGATACTGAATCTTCAGGATCCACACTCATGGCAGGTAACAGTGATACGTGGTGGTGCAATAATAATCCCCAGTTCAGGGGTCATTTCGTAGAAAAAGAGGTGCAGGAGCTTACAAAAGTGTAAGCTTCCATGTGCAAAGAACACTTCTTCAGACAAATGGAGTGAAATCTCCTCAAGGGTTACTTACTGGAGAAAAGAGGGTGGGGGGCAGCTGTTAGAAGGGGCCACTCAGAGCCAAGATGCCTATGCAGAGCTGAAATTGGATCAATTTCCACCTGATCCAGTTTCAGTTCTGCAAATGCATCTTGGCTCTGAGTCGCCCCACTAATGGCTGCCCCCCACCCTCTTTTCTCCAGTAAGTAACCCTTGAGGAGATTTCACTCCATTTGTTTGGAGAAGTGTTCTTTGCACATGGAAGCTTACACTTTTGATAAAGTTTTGTTGGTCTTAAAGGTGCCACTGGACTCCTATGTTGTTCTGTTAATTAAATTAACATTCCATTTTTCTCCCCAAAGAGACACAAAGCAGCTTACAAGAATAAGAGAGACAAAAGTACAGATCCATCAGCACCCCCATTCCCCTAGCAAATTATATGCTGGGCTGCTCCAGAAATTCTACAGCAGGCTTTTCCAAAGACCCTGGCTATGGATCTGAGCCAACATACCAAGGGCCAAGATGCCTTTGGTTCTTAAATTTCAGCTTATGCCAAGAGCCTGTGTCTTTGGCCACATGCAGGCTTTAAAACAGGAAGGGGAGAAACCATTGTTCAGCAGCGTGTTGCTTTTTACTTGTGAACATTGTGGCAACATAATCGAAGAAGGTTATTTGTGGACCATAGGTTGATTTTATAACTACTGGGCTAGTGATTGCACTAAAAAGGTTGTATGTGCATATTTACCCTGTGCCTGGTTATTTTTCTTCTGAACAATTTTCTTTATGGTCCTGATTGAATTTGTATTTTGTATATATTTTTGATTGTGTTTTTATGAATGTAACTATTTACCATCTAGCCACATTTGTATGACCTCTGAGGAAGGCCGATTCGGCCGAAACGCGTCAGGTCATTTTTTTAGCCCTGGTTATGATTATGGTTTATGTATATTGGTTGTAATTGGGCCCCTATATATGTTTTAATTTGATATTATCAATAAATACATGTACCTCTTTTTATAAATAGTTTTTATATTGGCCCTCCTTTCCACTAACCTTTGTTTGGTTTTCAAGATATTCTTCACCCTCTTCCCCCTTCACTTAAGGGAGCATACACTACACTGTTCATGGGTCTATGATTGCATATACAATATCTAGCATCCAGGGCCATGGCATATGCTTTAGATTATTAGCCGGGTGCCTTGCTGAGTGTCCCATGTTCACCAGCTGCTATCATCAGTTGCACCAGTTCAAACAGAAGGACTGGGAAAAGCCTCTGTCTGACACATTTGGAAGCAGTTGCCAATGCATGTAAACATCACTTGACTATTATATATTATCAGTTTGCATCTTTTAAATGTTTATATTTTCTTTTCTTTATACAATTCAGCTGCACCACTTTCTACGTGATATCTCTTTTAACAACAGTGCTGGAGACAAGATTTCCTTTGATCAGAACAGGGAACTGATAGGGGGATTTGAAATCATGAACTTGCTCACTTTCTCCAACCAATCATTCCACAGAGTGAAAGTAGGAAGACTGGATCCCCACGCTTCCCAAAACAACATGCTCACCATTCATGACCAATCCATCACGTGGCATAGCAGTTTTAAAGAGGTAGGTAGTATCTGAGGGAAGATAACCTGGTAGTGCTTCCATTCTGAATGAATTATTCTTGGCATGCACGGTGGATTATCTTTAAGCAATGGCATCCTCATGTTTCAGATGTTTCTGTGTGTATCTTTGGATGTACAAATTAGGGGTGTTAAAAACATGTTTTAATTCTGTATCATAATTTCAGAAAGGACAAGATCATTTTTTTATTACATGTCAGGTGTGTGTTTACGATATCAGAAAATCATGTTGGATTGGGTGTCTGGCCATTTCTTTTACTATAGAAGAAAATGGGGAGGAAATGGCAGATTTCTGGAACAGCTGTCGTTTCACCAAATGACACCAAAGTTTTAGCAAAACAAGGACTTCCTCTCTACTAAGGACCTCTTTTCAAGAGAATTGGACAAGAGGGGTCCCATTTAGAGCCTTCTCAACAGACCGCCACCAGTTACCCTTATCCCCAGAGGAAAAGAGAAAAGCTAGCTAGCCATTAGTAATTATCAAAAAATAGTCCAGACTGTACTTCAGGGAAGGGTGCAGACTGGAGTCCAAGGACCAGGCCAGGGTCTGCCTACTCCAAGCAAGGTCCAGGCAGGATCCTCTCATGCAACTCCATGACTTCAGTTGCCAGACGTACACCACAAGAAGATTGAGGGAAGTTTCTATATAGGGTAGTGTGATTGGCTAAGGGCAGGTCTGCTTATCCCTATTTGGACCAGGTTGGCTGGGAAACTAATTTTCTGCAATTAGATTAACAAATTGGAAGCAGACAACTGAGAATAAGCCTCCTGATCTAATTCTGGAAGGCTTTTCATGACTTAAATGTTGTCTCTGATGATCAGAAAGTCAGATAATTGGGGTGGGGGGGAAGAAATATCCTAGTATAAATGCATGTGGTGTTCTGGAGATATCCAGCTATTTCCTCTTTTCACAGAAAGATGACTTGATAAAATTCTACAGGACGGATGTTAGTTAGTGAAGAAACAAAACGGAGGGGGGCAATATGAACCCAAAAACTATGAACTTTTCTGAATGCACATATCTCTCCTTTGGGTGTTTGGAATAGGCCCTGGGAGTTGTCAAACACACTGATTTCTCTCACCAAAATACAACTGTGATGACAGGGGTGATTTTTTTTTACACTAAACTACACTGGGATTTGTCTTCAAACAGTGAGTGAATACAAAGTGTGTGATTTTTTCCACACTATAGTCATAGTTTTAGCTTATACAAATATCTTTATTTGATACCAACATTGCCAACAGTCCGCAGGTATGTCTTCAGAAGTGAATTCTACTGTAGGAAACATTAATCTATTTTTTTAAAAAAGTTCTTATTATGATACCAAAAGGATCTCCCTCCCTCCCTCCCTCCCTCCCTCTCCCTCTCTCTCTGTAACAAACTAACATAGCTATCCATCTGAAATCTAGGTCTTTAAAGACATAAAAATACCCACATATGGGTCCGATCACACACAGAAGTAGCCGCTAAATATGCACAAATGCCGGGCACGATCACACGGGAACATCTGGCAAGTGTCTGTCACCAACCCGTTTCACACGGTCAAAGATGGGGAGTTAAAAATACTGGGGAAAGTGCAGTATTAAATGGGTTTGCGATGGGCCACAGACAGACTTCCTCACGTGATTGCTTCGCTGCACTCCCATTGCGTCAGTGATCCCTCATTGCAGCATGCCGGACACACACGGTGGTAGGAAGAAACCAAATTCAGCCACTGCTGTGTCTGATCGCACAGTGGTGGGTCAAATTACTGCAGCACATGTTTTCCTAAATGGTAATAATATTTTATTTTCCTATGTGATAACCAGAAATTGCCTGTTTCTCTGTGTACTGAGAGCTGCCAACCGGGTTATAGGAAGAGAAGGCAGGAAGGGAAGCCATTTTGTTGTTACGATTGTATTCCCTGTACAAGAGGAAAGATTGCAAGCCAGAAAGGTAAGAGATCATGCTACTGGACTTAGGCAGCTGTAACTCTGCTTAGGGTGGTGCTGGTTTTGTTCAAACCTGATAGGTCTGCATAGACCAAAATTACTGCTGCCACTGTTGTTATTCAAAAGTTCCAGTTTATGACATGTTGTTAGGGTTGCCAAGTGTACTCACCCCTCGGAGCGGGGGAGCCTCACTACCCTCCGGGAGTTTGCGATGGGCACGTGCACGCGCGCACAAAGGGCGCGCGTGCCGGCAGCACATCACAAGAAGTGACGTGCTACGTGCTCACGTTGGGAGCGTGGCCCAGATCGTCGGGGGGAAAGCCATGTGATTTCCCCCCCCATGATCTGGGCCACGCCCCCAATGCGAGGTGCGTGATGTGGCTGCATCACCTCTGGTGATGCAGCTTCGGGGGTGGAGTTCCCCCTGGGGCTCGATTCCGCCGCCGCGGAAATCGGGCCTCCAAAGCGGGGAATTCCCCGCCCCCCCGGGCCCATTTGGCAACCCTACATGTTGTCTCCCCATTAAAAATAAAACTCCACTGTTTCCCTCTGACCATACTAACAAAAAACAATAGTGATGAAATAAAAATGAGTGCCTGTTCTGTATAGTTATCGGATAAAATGGCATAAAATAGGTCAATGAAAAGGCTCATGATGACAATGTAAGAGAATAAAAGAAACATGACCTAGTGCAACATTTCTAATCACTGACCATACAAGCTCTGTTAGGTCACAGGAATTGATAAACCTTTTTATTTTCTCAAAGGGGGGATATTTCCCACCCCCTGCCCTTCCTGGATTTTTGTGAGTAAGCCTTTACTTCCAATACAAACAGCAGTGGGAACTAAGATGTGTCAGGATGGTCTGATACCCTTCTTTTTTGGGACTGCAAGCCCCGCCATCATCCTGAAGCTGGAAGCCAGTTTTGAGACTCCTCTATTTTTGCATGAGCTATACCTGCCACTGAGTATTCCAAACTTCTGTTTGGAATAGCATGGAGGGGGTGGTTTCCTGCAATAACCTGGGCAAGAATGTTCGGATACCTGTCATTTAGGCACTGCGACTTGAATCATCATCCTGAAGAGGCTGGGGTTGGAAATATCTTGGGTTGAGTTGCTCTGATTCGCTTTGTTTGAGGCAGGGCAACTCCATCATTCTGAAGCCAGTGGCCAATTTTGAGGCCCCTAGCTTTAGTTTCAGAGTTGTTCTGCCAGCCAGAGGCAACCATAGCTTCCAATATAAGAAGCAAGGAGGTGGGGGCTCAGTGATGGCCAATTTTGAGGTGTCTGACTTTATTTTATGAAGAGTTCACCTTGCCACAAATTGGTGGATGGGCTGGCAGACTGATCGACAGATGGATCCTTTTATTTTAGATACACAAACTGGACCATTTATTTTATTTTATTTATTATTACATTTCTATCCTGCCCTCCCCAGCGAATGGGCTCAGGGCGGTTCACATTCAGGGGCAACATTATTTCTGCCTCATCCACCATTATTTCTGCTTCATCCCCACCAAATAAAAACCTCAAGCTTGCCCCATTTTTTTCTGTCCTGTTTTCTTTATATATATATATAAAGTGAATACACACACACACACACACACACACACACACACTTTATTAGGTTTTTCATAACAGACAAAAAAACAAACAGGAAAAAAGGACATTGAACAATAGTTTTCTGCAACATAGAGAGATACAGATCACACATTTGTTCTCATTTTAACAATGTTTTCAACAATATTTAAATGCATAGTTCTAGCAGTTTATAGCTTCCAACATAACCATTGACCCCTGATAGAAAGTTTTCTGGATCTACATTTCTACTCGGTGAAATTCCTTGGCAATATACCTTCAGCACTCATTCTTATCCCTTAGATATACAAATCACTAATCTAAACTGAGGCCCACATTTCTGTTTCTATTCTTTAGGTTTAAATACCAACCATTACTTTATCAACCATTTTCTAATCAGTGAATGTTCCCTACTGTTCTAAAACTCAATTCTCTCAGTATCCCAGGAAAAATACTTATTTTTTATTCTCTTGCTCTTTTATTCTATACCTAGTCACTACTTTCATGTCTCTTTGTGCCATTTTTTTAACCGTATGCACCTCTTTTTCTGTGAAATGACCCCTGAATATTGGCATGTAAATAATGATGTTAATTTGGGGCCAGAGTCTTGATTTATTAGGGTGACTCCCTACTCGTAGGGCTGCTGGAAGAGCTCCATCTTGCAGGCCCTGCAGAACTGTAAGAGGTCCCGCAGGACCCTGATGTCATCCAGGAGCTCATTCTACCAGTGCGGAGCTTCCACTGAAAAAGCCCTGGCCCTCATCATAGCCAGCCTGGCTTCTCTGGGGCCTGGCAAGGCCAGACAGTTTTGGGACCCCGATTGTAGTGCTCTCAGGGGAGCATATGGGAAAAGGCAGTCCCTTAGATATGTAGGCCCCTGACCATATAGGGCTTTAAAGGTAAGAACCAGAACCTTGAACAAAATTCAGTATGCTATAGGTAGCCAGTGCAGTACTTTTAGCGCAGGCTGGATGTGCTCCTGCATAGGGAGACCCAACAACAGCCTGGCCACTGCATTCTGCACCAGCTGCAGCCTCTGGATTTGGGACAAGGACAGCCCCATATAGAGAGCATTGCAGTAATCCGATCTCGACGTGACCATTGCATGGATCACCATTGACAGGTCATTGTGTTCAAGGAAGGGAACCAACTGCTTGATCAGCCAGAGATGATAAAAGGCTGACTTCACAGTAGCTGCTACCTGGGCCTCCATCATTAAAGAGGCATCCAGGAGCACTCCCAAACTTCTAATCTCCAGTGCTGGCACCAATGGTGCCCCATCAAAGATCGGGAGTGGGATCCCTACCACTGGACCTCTCCAACTCAGGCATAGGTCCTGCATCTTCATCAGATTCAATTTCAATCGACTCAGTCTAAGCCAACCAACTAAGCCAACATCCATCAAGGTTTTTCATTTCTTTGGGCTACATTAATATTTTTGCACATTCTTCCCTTATAGTATCTGTGGTTTCAACCCATAGTTCTTTTAGTTCATGTTCACTTGAATTTAGGAATGCAAGTCTATTCTTTACATGATCTTTAAACTTTTCAGGAATATTGCTTGTATTGTATTTTGACAATGCAAAAGTTTGGGGTTTTCCCCCAGCTTTATTCTAATTTTCAGTATTAACAATTCATGGTTCCACAATCAGCTCCTGGTCATGTTATAGCAGAGAGAATAGAACTTCTCCATCTTCTATTTGATTTCTTTATGGGCTATCAGTTGATGTCCATGTATACTATCATCTGATTGGTTACCTGAAATGTGCTTGCAATGGACAAATTGTTCTCTTCACAGAATTCTATGAATCTCTCTTTCATTTCATGCTCCTAGCCCAACTGTTCTGACAGTTTTTTTATTATCCTTTATTTTTACCAGGAGCCTGGATTATTCCAGATGACGGGCACGCTGGCGATCCCACGGCCGCGCTTGATGCGGCGTTCCCAGTAAGTCCTCCTCTGGGAGTGGGGTTTTTTTACTGCGGGTTTTCGGCCTGAAGGGCCGGATTGGGGACGGGTGTGCGCCGCTTCCCAGATGTTGCGGTGAGATCCCACCCGTTTGCTTTGCCCCCAATCCGTCCCTCTCCCGGGCCAAAACCTTCCGTGTGACCGGGGCCTTAGTTAAGTTAAGTAGCCTTTATTGGCATGGAGATTAGAGTCCACGCTCCTAACCACTACACTAATCTGGCTCTCAAAACTATACATGGAGTTTCAGTGACTTCAGGAAAAGCTGCCACTGAAAGAGGAGAAAGAGAAATGATAAAACTCCATGCAGCAAGGAGGAAGGGCTCTTTTGGTGTTGATTCCATTGAGGAAGACAGAACTCTTTACTGAGGTATGGAGGAGGTGGCCATTGCCATGTGCTAGCCTGCACACCAGAAGGAGGCTTGAAGGTAATGCAGCTCCTGTAAAAATCTCTAACTTTTGTAGCTAAGGAGCCTGCCTTATATTTAACATTTGATAGAGCATGTATAGAGGGAGGGACAGGGGAATTGCATTTTACCCTTTTCTTTTTAATCCCTTGCTCAGTCTTGTGCTGTGCTGATAATATGCTTGTGAACATATTCTTTTAAATAAATACTTGTTATTAACTTTTGATCCTGGTAGTGTTTCTCTGGGCCACACAGACCTCTACCGTCTTTGACACATTGTTTTAAAAGGAGCACAGGAGGAAGAGGAGGGCAATCAGTTGGCAAGTGGAAGGGAAGCTGGGAGCCCTGACCCTCTCAGTGGGCAATTCCTACAAAGTTTAGGTGGTGGTGGCAGTTGGACAGAGAGATAGAAAGGCCCCTCTTGGTGCTCGGAAAACCTTGGAGGGCAGGAGGGAACAGGGCCTGCAGATCAGAGATAGGACCATTCCACCACAAATACTATAAAATTGTTAATGTTGTTGTTGTTAACTTTATGCCAGATTCAAATTTTAATTTCCATGGCATTATCCTGACTTTCAGATCAGCTTTTTTCTTTACATATAAGACAATTCATGTGAGAAATGATGTTTGAGGACATTCAAAATAACTGCTTTCATTTCCAGACATGAATGACTGCTTTAAATGCCCAGAAGATCAAAATTTCAATCGACTCAGTCTAAGCCAACCAACTAAGCCAACATCCATCAAGGCTTTTCATTTCTTTGGGCTACATTAATATTTTTGCACATTCTTCCCTTATAGTATCTGTGGTTTCAACCCATAGTTCTTTTAGTTCATGTTCACTTGAATTTAGGAATGCAAGTCTATTCTTTACATGATCTTTAAACTCTTCAGGAATATTGCTTGTATTGTATTTTGACAATGCAAAAGTTTGGGGTTTTCCCCCAGCTTTATTCTAATTTTCAGTATTAACAATTCATGGTTCCACAATCAGCTCCTGGTCATGTTATAGCAGAGAGAATAGAACTTCTCCATCTTCTATTTGATTTCTTTATGGGCTATCAGTTGATGTCCATGTATACTATCATCTGATTGGTTACCTGAAATGTGCTTGCAATGGACAAATTGTTCTCTTCACAGAATTCTATGAATCTCTCTTTCATTTCATGCTCCTAGCCCAACTGTTCTGACAGTTTTTTATTATCCTTTATTTTTCACTTTTACATCCCACTTACATCCCAGTTATCAGCACATCTTGTTTAGGTGTATGATCAAATTCTTCTTCGACATTTGCATAAAAACGTTCACTTTTCCCCAGATTAGAGTCAGTTAGGCCCCTGCCACATGGGGGGGAAACGCACAGGCAAAGTGCGGCTTTTTAAAGCCGCACCAAAAGAGACACGCAGTGGCGGGATCACATAGATCCCCTGAGCCGCCCCCGGCACGATCAGATGCCGGGGGGAAGCCACTGAAAGAGGAGAAAGAGAAATGATAAAACTCCATGCAGCAAGGAGGAAGGGCTCTTTTGGTGTTGATTCCATTGAGGAAGACAGAACTCTTTACTGAGGTATGGAGGAGGTGGCCATTGCCATGTGCTAGCCTGCACACCAGAAGGAGGCTTGAAGGTAATGCAGCTCCTGTAAAAATCTCTAACTTTTGTAGCTAAGGAGCCTGCCTTATATTTAACATTTGATAGAGCATGTATAGAGGGAGGGACAGGGGAATTGCATTTTACCCTTTTCTTTTTAATCCCTTGCTCAGTCTTGTGCTGTGCTGATAATATGCTTGTGAACATATTCTTTTAAATAAATACTTGTTATTAACTTTTGATTCTGGTAGTGTTTCTCTGGGCCACACAGACCTCTACCGTCTTTGACACATTGTTTTAAAAGGAGCACAGGAGGAAGAGGAGGGCAATCAGTTGGCAAGTGGAAGGGAAGCTGGGAGCCCTGACCCTCTCAGTGGGCAATTCCTACAAAGTTTAGGTGGTGGTGGCAGTTGGACAGAGAGATAGAAAGGCCCCTCTTGGTGCTCGGAAAACCTTGGAGGGCAGGAGGGAACAGGGCCTGCAGATCAGAGATAGGACCATTCCACCACAAATACTATAAAATTGTTAATGTTGTTGTTGTTAACTTTATGCCAGATTCAAATTTTAATTTCCATGGCATTATCCTGACTTTCAGATCAGCTTTTTTCTTTACATATAAGACAATTCATGTGAGAAATGATGTTTGAGGACATTCAAAATAACTGCTTTCATTTCCAGACATGAATGACTGCTTTAAATGCCCAGAAGATCAATATCCAAATAAGGACCGTGATTCATGCATTCCAAAGAAGATAAGCTTCTTGTCATATGAAGATCCCCTGGGGATCAGTTTAGCTGTTTTGGCACTTTCATTTTCTTGGCTCACCATTTTGATATTGGGAAACTTTATGAGGTACCACAATACTCCCATCGTCAAAGCCAACAACCGCAATCTGACTTATGGTCTTCTCATCTCCATCCTGCTCTGCTTCCTTTGTGCCTTGCTATTTATTGGGCAGCCTGAGAGGGTGACATGCCTCACACGACAAATTGCTTTTGGCATCATCTTCTCAATAGCTGTATCTTGCGTGCTGGCAAAGACTGTCACTGTGGTTCTGGCTTTTATGACCACCAAACCAGGGTCCAAGAGTAGGAAATGGGTGGGGAAGGCCTTAGGTAACTGCATTATTCTTTCCTGCTCACTTATCCAAGCAGGCATTTGTGCTATATGGTTGGGAGTCTCTCCCCCATTCCCAGATGTTGATGTCAATTCCATGAGCGAAGAAATCATCTTGGGATGTAATGAGGGATCACCTACTTTGTTTTACTGTGTCTTGGGCTATATGGGCTTCTTGGCCTGTGTCAGTTTCATGGTGGCTTTCCTTGCCAGAAATTTACCTGACAGTTTTAATGAAGCCAGGTTTATCACATTCAGCATGTTGGTGTTTTGCAGTGTTTGGTTATCCTTTGTTCCAGCCTATCTGAGCACCAAGGGAAAAAACATGGTAGCTGTAGAGATCTTCTCTATCTTGGCTTCCACTGCTGGGTTGCTAGGTTGTATCTTTTTCCCTAAGTGTTACATCATCATGTTTCAGCCTGAGCTAAACAACAGGAAACAGCTAATTAAAAGAACAACATCAATATGTGCCATTAAAGTGTATATGTAGCCATGCAGTTGCATTTTTTTCTGAGACTATCTCACAAATCCAGCCTTCTCAAAATGCTATTATGCCCTCCATTAAAAACTGTAGGTTATACAGAGAGCCAGTTAATGCAATTTCACTTGGCATTATATTTTCCATGTGTTTCCAGTTTACTCACAGCAGAAAATTTTTATAACATCATAGAAATCTCTGTTGTCTGAACTCTGACTTATAACAAATCCCCGTCATTCATGGATACTGAGATTATCACACAACTCTGGTTTCTGTAAAATACTAGAAGGCCCTCTATTTTAAAGAAGGGGGGAGTACAAAAGATGGAGGGCTGTTCATGAAATTGTCATTGACAATCCTTGGTTTTATTTTCCATTGTGTTTTGTAAATCTGTTTCTAGCAGCTGCACTATCACATTCCTAATGTTACATAATACAGAAGTTACCAAAATTTAATTTCCACTTTTGTAGTAGTCACTGTGGATAAGAAGATCTTGAGAGCTTCTGTCCAAGCAATGTACACTTAGCCATGAGTTGCAGCTGCAACAATTGTCAGAGATGTGGGAACTATTTAAAGAGGTCAAGAGAATGTCCAGGAGAGGAGAAAGATACAGGGTGAAGAGACCCTTTCCAACTTTTGAGACCAACCTCAATGTTGCTGGGAGGACCCAAGTGAGAGACATCTGCAAGTATCAAGAGGTGCTCTGCATAGTCCCACACTGAAATTGTCTGGGAATAGAAAAAGCAGGAAAGCTTGTACTTATTTTTCAGTCTATGAATGAAAATGACCGTGCAATCAGGAGAACAAAATCTAGTTTACCTTTTTAAAAAATGTATATTTTTGCTATTTTGATGGCTTATCTGTTAGAGTTAATTAAATCCGAAACCAACTTTTATTTATGTATTTATATATTAGATTTAGAAATAGTCAAGCTGTGTAAACGTGAGAGGCAGTTGCACCTGTATACCACTGCTATATGTAACATTTGACATTAAATGTAATAAAAATATAATATGTGCTCTTAATATGTGCTGTTTTGTGTACAATTTACTTCTAGTTAATATTTATAAAGTATAACTGCTTGAAACAGGTATTGCCCAAACTATCCATTTAACAATTTTTTCCTGAAATTAGAAAAAAATTATCTAAAAATAGGTAAAGCAGAGGTGTCAAACACATTTCTTATGAAAGCTGGATCTGACATAAACATCTCTTTGTCAAACTGGGCCATGTCTGCCATAAAACATAAACCTCCAAAGGAAGTTTAGAAAACTTATTGAGGGCCAAAATTTAAAAAACATAAATAGGTATAGACAAAAGAATATTTATTTCAAAGACATATAAAAACTTTGTAGAGACCCAAATAAAGCCTCATAAAATGTTCAAAGTAACAAATACACAAAAGAGAACAGTGTATGACCTGCTGCATTTCGGCACACAAGAGCCTTCTTCAGAGGTCAAATAGTACAAAGTACACAATACAGCATGCAACAAAGTCCCTGTTACACATGTAAGGTAGTAAACAATTAATATAGGACCAAAAATGGAGTGTTCCAATCTGGAATTGAATGACACACCAAAAGATTTTTATTTGGGGACACTAATTCTTGTGTCAGAATTAGTTGCATATACTGGAAATAATATCAGTACCAATATGTACCTTCCAATTTAGGTCCTAAGAGTACAAGTAATATTGCCTTATCAGAGACAATGTGACATCAATATACATAAAGCAAAGTCAGGTACCAGAGACATAACCTGTATAACAAAGCTCCTGGGGACCCAGCAATGCCGCTGGTCACCGGGGGCTGATTTGCCGCTCCGAGGAAGACAGAGGCAGCAACAGAGCCTGATGCCTGGCATCAGGACGCAGGCAGGGGGCGGAGCCGGCCTGAATAAATGTCCAGGCTCCACTCCCACCCTTTGGCAGTTGCTCCGATGTGCTCACTTGTTGAGCACTCTGAGGAGATCTGCTGGCCTGCCTGTTTCGGCTCCTTTTTCCCCGGTAGTGGCCTGAGCCCGGCGGTGGCCCGAATCTGGTGGTGGCAGCCCAAATCTGGCTGCAGGGGACCGTTGTCGGTCAGCTGGGGTGCGGCAGTGTTCTGAGGCGGTGGCAGCAGTGCACGTCGCCTTTGCGAGCTGCAGGGCCACATCGGTGGCTGAAGCATCTGAGGAGGTGCACAGTGGCAGCAAGACTGCTTGCTGCAGTGCCTCACTATCTGTAAAAACAAAAACAGGGTGGCCCCAGTATTTAAAAGGAAAAAAATGCATCAGCGGCTGAGTGATGGAGCTTTAGGGGTGCACTGTATCCTGCACCTGTAGGGAGGCCCTCTCTGGCCCAGGGCTTCATTTGCCTGATTCCTGGGGGGGGGGGAGTTAACTAGGGCCTTTAGGGTCTGGGAGTGGCACAAGTTGGTAAGGCTGCTTAGTCTGCCGTTCTCGCCCCCTTCTGCCCAGATCAAGGCTTAGTCTGCACAACTCAAGTGTAATCGCTGACAAAGCCTCCCCCCCACCATTTTCCTGCCCACAAATGAAGCCTAAGTAGGCTACTAGAAGGTGTGGGATCTATTATCTACCCTCCCCCCGCTTTAGGGGAGGCCATTTTATGAGGGGTTTATGGGCGGCTATTTTAGGTGACAGTTGGCTGGGACAGAGGCAACCATTTTAGAGGGCCCAAAGTAGCACTAACGCCCCCTGGCACTTGATAGCCTAGGTGGCGTTATTCTGTAACCAGGCCTGCGGTGGCTGGTTATACCTGACAGGGGGCGGGCTGGGCTTGAAGCATCTGTCTGCATTCCAGGCTGTTTTGGCTGTGGCTGCCCTTTGAAATGGTTTTTAGAAGGGGGCTTATTCAGCATCTCTTAATACTTCTGCAGAACGGCTTAGTACTTCTATATCACAAATAGTTTCTGCGCGGGTTTGGCACCAGGAGCAGAAACCTCAGTTGCCCTCTTTAGCAGAGGGAAGAAGACGGCGACTATATCTCCCTACGTTGATACACTGGCCACCCATCTCTGTGCAGTCGGGTAGTGTTAAGTGTGCTGACTAATCTAGGAGAACTGGGTTTGATTCCACACTCCTCCACTTGCAGCAGCTGGATGACCTTGGGTAAGCCTTAGTTCTGATGAGAGCTGTCCTTGACAGGGAGGTACTTGAAAGAGCTCTCTCAGCCTCACATACCTCACAGGGTGTTCGTTGTGGGGAGGGGAAGGGAACGGGGGTTTGTAAGCCGCTCTGAGACTCCAAGTGAAGGGTGGGGGATAAATCCAATCTCCTCTTCTTATTTGACTCCTGTCTTCAGAGGTGCCAGTCGATAACATGGCAGGTTTTAACTAGGGGGCTCCTCAGTAATATACCACAGATAAGTGATCAGGAATACATCACAGATAGGTGATCAGTTTCCAGGGAGGTGAATTTAGGTTTTTCCTTAAAAATAAATAAATAATGAATACATTTCTACATGTGACATAATATTTGTGGCTGTAGAATAAATACACCAGGAGACAGGGAAGATGAGTGTCTGTAAGGGGCCATTGCTCTAAGCTGAGAGTCCCACTCCTATTATATGACAGGCACCAGGGATCATTTCGTAGAAAAAGAGCTAGGGGAACTCCTTAGCATAACTCATTAGGATATGCCACATCCCCTGTCATCACCGGACGTGTGTCATAAGGCCACACCTCCTGACATCACCAGAAGTGTGTCATAACGCCACACACCCCGCCCCATGAGGGGTCCGCCGGTGGA